>NW_010394592.1:3256-16703 GCF_000710305.1 Buceros rhinoceros silvestris
TCAATACATACATTCACCTGTGTTTTATTTTCAGATTATAAAAGGATCTGACCCAGAAAATACTTGAGCAGGTATAGTGTATCAAAAATTATTTTACCAAGTTACTATAGGTATGTATTTAATTCTGGGAAAATATAAAGTTACCAGGGCAAAGAAACTATACAAACTGTAAAAAAGGAACGTGCAAAGACTGAAGGCAGTAAAAGGTCATCGGAAGCAAAGTATTGTGTTTAAATATTTCCTCTTGGGAATATGGGAAGAGAAGATACAAACCAAACTTCGGCTGTTTTAAGGAGGGGAAGCTTTTGTGTGCTTTCATGGAAGAAGCCACCACGTGACCAGCTGATGAAGCAAAAGCTCATGGTTCTGGAGGAATCACAGTCATCTGCAACCAGTTGATGTATTATCTAAGACTTTGTTTTAGAAAGTTAAGAGGATCACGAGTTATCTGAGACAGTGTTTTAGAACACTCAAGTGATAAACTAAGGCAAACTGAGAAGCTATCTTGCTCTTTTTCCCTAGAAGGGGAAGAAAAGAAGAAATGTTTCATGAAGGTTTAAATACTAGAAAGTCTTAATGGAGAGAACTTTGATTTTTTGAACTTAGGAGCCTGAGGAGTTCAATCTGGTAGATTATTGCACTGACAAATGGTAGCTTGCGAAGATCTGGAGGGATTTGCACTTGGTGAATTGCTCTCTTTGTTTGACTGACGTTACTATGGATAGGGAAAACTTCTTGATTTCCAAAAAAAAAAAAACCCCCCCAAAAAAACCCCCCAAAAACCGAACCCCAACCTAGTTCAGAGTGAGAGGGTGATGCGAGAGGGGACCGGTCCCCCTAAGCTGCCATGTTGCTTGTGTTGGTAAATGTGACATTTTGCTGTATCTGTAAAATGGCCTGAATCAGAGGGTTTTCCATTCATAGAACTTGCAAATAACTTCTTAGTTTGTTTTGCAAGTTTCTTAATTAAGTTGTATCATGCATCATACCACATCACTGAAAGTTAAGAGAAAAATTACACCTCCAGAACTTCTTGCCCTTGGTAACCTACTTTCTAATTAACCTTCAAGTTGAATATACCATAATTCTTTCTGCAGAAGTAGTTGTGCCTCTGATGATTAGGAAAAGAAATTGGTTACTCACTGTATTCACTGCTTGAAAATATTCCCTACAGTCTCCTCAGAGACTTCTCATTAGTTTTATTACTGGTGGCACTAAATTATAGAAGTAGTTGCAATATAGTTCCAGCAGAAATTTAGAAGTTTAAAGGAGGAACTTAGATTTTTAGCTTTTTGTATTTGTAATATCAATAAGGGTAAAACCAGCTCTCATGCAGGGGAGACGCTTATAGCGTTAGAGACACATAGCTAAGTTCTCATTAATTTAGATCATATAAGAGTAACAAAGATTTTTAAAATGAAGTTGCATTTATTTGTTAAAAAAAGATAAAATTACTTCTAAAAATGTTAAATTTCTTTATATAAGGCAAGCTGAGGAAAGTCTAGACTCCAGTGTGTGTGTGTTCTGGTTTCCCTCTCTTTTATGCAATGCCAGTTGCACAAGTCTATGATCCTGAAGACTTCCTACCCGTTATGTCATTGAAGACTTCGCAGCATATGCTTATGAAAGGTTGGATTATGCCATATTTTAAAAGTGCAGAAGATTCTTCATGGGCTAGATTTGCATTTAGTGATGCTTTTGGAAGACAGACTGATTATACTTTACAACTGGAACAGACCTGACTAATAGGGAATTTGTGCAAGCAAGATCCAGAGGCTTGTTAGGCTTAAACAGAATACAGAAACAAATGTTTGCTGGCAAAATGGGGCTGTTTTTCTGCTATTTGTTGGTCAAAGATCCACCACCTCTTTTCTCACGATACTCTCTTAGTCCCCCGATCACATTGTGAACGAAGAGTTGAGTTCTCGTACTTTGTATTGAATACACTGCTGCAGAGTAGAGACATAAAAGCTGTCATCATCCCACATGTCTAGGACAAATATTTGCTTTAGCAGCTTCTTCAGCATCCTGATCTGCATACATTTATAGTAAATAATTTGTCACCCCAGTGCTCCTGAAAGGTTCTTGATAGAAAATGTTAAGAAGTTAATTCATGCATCTTTTACTGAACTCTGACATACCTAATTCCAAACTCCAGCATCACAGACTTTCATTTCATTATTGTTAATTGCTCAGAATTAATGAATATTTAGATTGTCATAAGCAAGAGAGAACATTGCTAGTAATTAAGATGCAGTAGGTTATCCGATTTGGTTTTACTTCTACATCTACTCGATAAGCTGCCTAACAGTAATTGGCTCATATATTCTAGATATTTCCTGATTTCATTTTGAAGAGTCAGATACAATACACAGCTTTGAAACAGAGGACATCCAAGGTGCTACTCTTTGGTATGAATGTACAAGTTTTAAAAACAATTTTTGACCCCAGACTTAACACACACAAATTATTGTATAAAAAGAAAGAATTTAAAAAAAAGTGTCAGCAAAATGAAGGAAAAAACCCCCAAACCATTGCAAAGTAAAAACAAAATTCTGAGAAAAGAGAGAAATCCCCCTGTTAAATAACGCTGACCGAGTAGGCATCCTTAGATCTCTGTACAAGCAGCACTGTCATGTACTCTCTAGCTTTAGTCAGACTGCCACCGAGGATGCAGTTCTCTGATTTTTATTCTGCTTGCCAAGGGAAAATAATGTGATATGTCTGTGCTGATTTCCCTTTAAAGCTGTTTAAAGTACTATTTCGAGGAGGAGCTTATATTGCTATCATGCCCCTTTTTTTCAGGCTGGATCTGCTTGTACATTTGTGCTGTGGTAGGTAACCTGGAACTTCAGAGATGTGTTGGGGTGCAGATAAAGGTAGCAACGTAGGCTTTAGTAGAAGCCACGGAGCTGCTCAATTAGAACAAGTGTAAAAGAAAACAGTTTGATGGAGCTGTTTCTCAGACGTGGAACCAATCTTTGTGGTCCTTTCTTCTTTTGTTAGGATAGTGTCCTGGGTCCAGCATGGTGGAACCGGATGTTCTTCTGTTGTCTGGCTTTCTTCCAGAATGCTGTGGTTTTCCCACGCTTCCGGGAAGGAGGGCACGCCTCTTCAGATGAACTCATAAAAGGGGGCGTGTTGAGGGATTCGAGGACATCTTGTTTTCCCCTCTGCTTTATCTACTCTCCTCTCTATCTTGTCCGTGCTGCAGCTTGCTCAGATATGCCGTGCAGGACTCTTGAATTTCACACCCCGGGACTGGAAACCTTTATCGAGGAGAGAAAGCAACATCTGTGACCTGCGATTTCCCTGAAGCAGTAAAAGACTCCTTCTGCAAAATGGGTAGAACCTTCTCCGTTTCTGCCGATTCCTGGCAGGGGTGGTGTGTGAACTGTTTTGCCGTGACGGATTGACCCAGCGATACCCCTTATCTCTGCAGCGGATGAAGCAGGCACCAACGTGCAGCGGAATTTGAAGATATTCCCTTGGGACGCGACCGGGCCGGCCCGTGGCGCAGATGCGTGTGTGTGGGAGTCTGGGAAGAGCTGTCCTTGGCAGAGAAGAGTTCTCTGCAGCCACTCCGGAGGAAAAAAGAACTATGTTGTATTTGCATGAAAGGTTTGCTTCAGGAGAAAGTTCTTATATTGAGAACATTTTGTCAGGTGAACGGACCGGAGATTCTTCCTCCTCCCCTCCCCCCCGCCACCCCCCAAGTGTGGCAAACCATTGTGGTGTGGGGAAGTTTGTTTGTAAGCGGGGACATGGATTCGATCGGGAGATTTTATGTGTAACTGTATACGTTTATCTATTTGTTTATTAATTTCTCCCTTTATCTCTCTTTCTCTCTCCCTTTTCCAGTCCTGTTTAACTTTGAAAATGATTTTATTTTGGGGGTGTTTTACTATTAAACTTTTTTCTGTTTCTATCTCTCATATATATAGTTTGTGTGTTATCATTTCCTTTGCCCGACTAAAGCCTTAATGAGCTTGTTAACGTGCTGATAAGCCATTAACAAGCATCAAAAGTTTCCCTTTGGTGTGGTTTTGCTGGTTTTGCTTTTCCAGCCGACACGCTGTTTCGTTGCATCCCTTTCGGTGGGCAACAGCCCCCCTTTTCAACCTGTGACAGATGGTACACGTATTTTAGGGATTTCCATGTGCATGTTTTTCGAGTCTGTGTATTAGATGTGTACATTTAGTAAGAAGGTGACCAAAAATGCACTTCAGAGTTCGTGAAGGGTTACAGTATAGCTTTCCAAGTGATGCACTGTTACTGATGGATTTCCATCAAGTCCACAATGATCCCTCTTTGCACTGGGTGCTTTCTGCTCCTGCTGGGGAAAAAACCCAAACCCTTAAAAAATAAGTTTAGTAGAAGAAGCAAACAGATGAGTGTGGACTCTTCCATCATCGATTTAGTGAATATCTATTTAGATTAAATAACAGCATAATTGATGAATTTCCAAATTATTCATGTTTTCCCACTGTACTATATGATTATTACAGGGGATTGATAGTGGCGGTCTTTTTTTGTAGATATCTTGCTTGGACGTTGATATGTTTGAGAATGAAGGAAAATCTGAGGCCAGGGTGGGGGAACAGCAAATTAACCCCCTAATCTTCATCAGCAAAAGGTACTCTAACTTCTGTAAAGAAGTTTTAGTTCTTGGTAAAGTTTTTTTCTGCTCTGCGAAGGAAAAATTACGATGTGCTTCAGAGTGAAGACGCAGCACTTCTGGCAGTTGTGAGTACATGGAGTTCAGTTTGTTTATTTGAGCATCTGGAAACATCTAGTCTATACTAGACACGTATAGACATTTAATATGGCTCATTTAATCTTCAAAGCATCAGATTAGAAATTACTGAAGAGAATCGATTCAGAGCAAAAATGCGAACAGAGATTTTCTAATTTAATGATTCTCTTGATGTTACAGAATATTAGAACAGACTAGAAAATGTGTAATGAAGTATCCAACATTCTGCATATTGAAGCCAAACTTCTGTGTGTTTTTAAAGGAATATTAAAATGTTTCATATAATACAGCACAGCAGATTCCAAGTTGATAGGGGTGTAGAGAGGGTGGCATTTTACCACTGTGGACAGTCCCCCCAGATACGTTGTTCGCTGTGCTCGCATAGGGCTTTAGTGTTTTTCTGATCCAAAATGGTATTGTGGCCTGACAGAGAGCAAAAGGGACTCAGATGTCACACTACATCCATGGTTTGGGTTCCGAGCAGTCCCATTTAGGGTGGTTATTTGTCTCTTTACATAGCTCTTTCTCCTTGTCATTATTACTCCACAATCTCCTCAAGCTCTTCTCCCTTTAGTTTTCCAGTAGTGGGCATTAATTATTTAATGGTGTGATTCTAACAAGGCTTTTTTAGAGAAGTTATAGACAGCTTGCAGTGGGGTGTAACACGGCATTTATGGGTGTGGATTTGCTTCGTGTTGGTAGATTGTGAGTAACGTAGAAAAGGACCTCAAAGTTGTCATAAGAAAATATCTCATGTGATAACAGTCTTTACTGCCCGAACTTTTTTAAAAAAAAGCTGTTTCCTGAGAATCACTGTTGACACGTGAAAAATGTGTTGAATCTTGGGCATGCAAAAGTAATAGAGTTTTAACGTGAAAGGTAAAGAGATGGCACGTCTGCTTTCCACTCCTGCGCAGTGAGTAGTATTATGTATTAATATACACATAATTAATTGTGCATACAATTAACCTTATTAAACTACAGACATTTCCTCAGTCAGTGGAGACCTGTTTCCACCACATTTATTGTTGTATGTTTTCAGGGATTTTGATGTGAATAGAATTGTACTGAAACATGTAGAGAAACTGTTAACGTAAAAGTTTGATACAACATAGTGAAAGAAGGGTGAGACAACATCATAAACTTAGAACGTGTAGTAACTATTTGCTTAGCTGGAAATTCGCACCTTACCTGACGTGTGTTCTTTGCTGAACTGTGCGTTCGGGTTTGTGTTCGTCCGAGGCAATGGTTACCATCTCAGTCACTTCGTTCAAATGTGATGCTTCAGGCTCCGTTAATGATCTGAGGACGCTTCCGTTATGATGAAATTCCTTCCGCGCGAGAATGCAAATTCAAGAGATAAAAGTCTTTTAAACTGCCTTAAAACTAGCTGAAACCTAACTTTCAGCTGACTGAAGGTCAGTAAGACCCACCCACTGTGTGACGAAAGCTTCTGTGCGTTTCTGAAAGCATTGTATTGATTGCTGTGGGCTTCTTACTAGAGAGCTATAAAGTGATCTCAAAAATTCATGGAAAATATTATAGAATTGACCATAATATAAGTTAACCGTAAAGTACATTAATGAAACGCCCTCTTTTGCCTGTTATTCCACTTCTCTTCTTAATGCATTATTTATTTCTGTAATATAAAACTGTGAAGTTGGTTTTATTTTCTACAGTACCATTTGTTCTCATCTGAATGATTTTGCTCTTGGTGAGGCACCAGCTTATAAAAAAAGCACAAGATACTCTCTACTAACTTGGTATAGCTGACACCACCTGCTGCTTTCCTTTTAAAATGATTTCTTAAAACATAGTATAGTCGTTTATTAAGTCAGCAAAAATTCTGCTGCTGCATCACTTTTCTTGGTTACACCTTTTGTTTCCCAAATTGTCAAACTTACTTTATCTCCTCTTAAAATATCCGATCACATTCCTCCTTTTCATCCATCAAGTGTGATTTTGGAGAGAATCTCTGTGTATTTCTTGGACTGATAGGCAAGATTTAATCTTTGGGAGAGAATAAAGCAAAGGCAACAATAAGAGTACAGTAATGTTGTATGATACCTGCACGTGTAAGTTGTGTAAGGCAAAATGTACCTCAACGAGGGGGTTTTCTTTCCCACCAGTATCATACTTCTACCTATTACCTTCATGGCTTTGTTTTTCTCCTAGTATCTCCTTCTGTTTGAGTTTTCCAGCCCTGTGCCTGATTCTGTGGGTGGTTTGAGAGTGAGGGTTGTTCAATACACAATTATCTTTATAAAAGAACAGTACTTCAGAAACAGGGGGGGTGAGAATCGGTTTATGTGTATGAAAAGAGATACGTTGTTCAGAAGGCATCCAGCTTGCAATTGTTGCATGTTAGCACAGATTATTTTTATATTCAATTTTTAAATGGTTCAGAGGGAGCCGGAGGAGTTTGTGTGTATCTCATCTCTGTGTTTTGGTACAATGCTCTGCGATCTTGTGAGTTTAACACGACTAAGTAGGAAACTACTAGTAATGTATGAACTTAAAAAAATCCGAGATCTGGAGGTTCTGTCAGTGTAATTCGTGTCAGCAGAGTTAGCTTCCACCCAAAATTTTTCATTTACTTTGTGGGGTGTGCTCAGGAAAAACCTGGTTTGTTGTGCTTCTTTATGATTTTTTTTTTTTTAACTGATGTTATCCTCTGGACTTGTTTATATTATTCTAAAAGGTTTTAGCTTTCTCAGCATTATGTAGCTGAACTAAGTTGAGAGACGGCTCACTGCCTTGCTGGTTTGATTTCTTCTGGGGTTTCATCTATTGCTTTTGTCAAGGATTTTCTGTTGGACTACAGAAAGTTGGTGAATTAGATGAAGAAAAGCAATCTACCAGCAGTGTTGTAGTTTTTCCCACTGACCTGAAAAGAAATAAATTATTTTTTCTCGGCTAAGCTCTGTTCTTGTCTGCAGAGATAACAGTACGAATCTGACGTGAACTTTCATCCAAATTCTATTGATGTAAATAGAAAGAGCTCTGTTGACTTATAGGGGATTTGGATCAGGTACTTAAAATTGGCATTAGGAGAAAAAAGACAATCACTCGACATTTCGTGAGCTTGTAGAAACAGCTCTAGTGAATTTATTTTGTACAAAATTTAGTTACCTGATGCTGTGGAGCCAGAGATAAGATGTTCTTCTCCTCTTGGTTGTTCACTTGAGTTATTGCAATGACACTGGTGCAGAGGAATTGAGCAAGGAATTAAATGTTACATGATTTCACATGTATTGATCTTCAGAATGCTATTAATGATCTGGATAAGAACCTGGAGTTTAAAGCAGCCTTTGCTTGCTCTTGGGGATGCCTCTAAGTTGTAGGAAATAGAAACTGAAAATAGATCCTTCCCAGCGGCTCTGTGGTGTGCTTGCCAATTAAATTCATGATTATATACGTTCATTAGTTCATAGGAATATTCTTTTAAAAACCCCTGAATATTCTCTTGAGTTTAGTGTTTTTCCTTTGGCAACGTTGACAAAGCCTTGTTTCTGCTTAAAGGGAGAGAAATTGAATAATCTCTAAGTATCAGCCACAGAACTGAATATGGAGACTTCGCATCCTTGGAAATAACCACGTCCCTCAAACTCTGACAGAAAATGAAGATATACGTTAAATTAAAAAAAAGGAGCAGCAACAACAAAAACCTAATGTACTACCTATCCTTTTGCCTAAATACTTTATATCATGAGCTTTTCGGATACGGACTTTTCTTTTTATACGCTCTTAAGGCACCTTTGGGTGTAATTCAAGAAGCAACTTCTAAATTTCACTACATTACATTGAGCTTTTTGACTGAAAAACAAAGTTACAAATTTATTCATCTGTGGTGTACAATGTGGTTATCTAATCGTATTTTTATAATCGAGTGAAAGATGCTTCTTTTCAGTGTCAGTTTAAATTTTCTTTATTAGGTTAATTTAACAGGGTTGGGCTTTGCACGCTAAAGGAGCTGCTCCCTTTGGTACAGCTTATTACTAGGTCTTGTGTGTCAGGTAGGAAGAGTCTCAGGTCTCAGTGAGTGCCAGAGCTGCGTGTCTCAGATTTGGAAAGCTGTTGCTACAACTTGCCCTTGCTTATGTGCCAGGCTGCTTGAGACAGCCTTGTCTCCATTCCCTTCGGTGGCCGAGATGCCATATGTTGTGTTACCAAGAAGGAGAGGAAAAAAACAAACACCGAAAAAGCCAAACACTCGCACGTAAGTGTTCTAAATGAGTAAGCGAGGAGACTGATGCAGTCTATGCCCTTTATGCAGTGTTGAACTGGTATCCAGAACTGGGTAATTAGCCGTCACCGTTCCCAGCCGTCTGTTCCTGTTCATGGAAATCTCTCTTTACCTTTGCCTTCCGCTACCAGCAATTAGTTCCTCACAGAATCTATTGCCCAGTGCATTACTCTGACACGTGCCCATCTTGAAAACTCTAGAGTTTGTCTCATGCCTCCAGCGGATTTCAGCAACCCCCCATAGCTGCTGAGGTTCAGATAGTGCTTCTATCCGCTAGTGCATTCTGCTCCCACTGTCATCTGTTGCTCTCTCCTAAGGTGAGAAACTTGTCCCTTGAGTGGTATCACCAGCGGCTCTGACAGCGTTCGTAATTAGGTCCTGATTTGGTGTGTTTCTGCCTTGACATTAAGACGGTGAAGCTGGCTTTTGAAAATAGCCTATTTATTCTGTCATAGGTTAAAGGAATAGAGCTTTTCCCTCAGAAATTGTTCTAATTTTTGGCTTCTGGAAAATTGGACCAAAACTGGAAAAATTTTACTCTTCATGGGTGAGCCCTGTCCATCTCTGTATTTTGGTGTTTGTACTCCTACTTACCCATCTGCATGGGTTAAAAGCTCTATTAAAAAAAAAATCACAGAAAAGAATACAAACCCAGTCCAAGCTGCTGCCCAAGAGGTGTTTGGTTCATGGCCCCTCAGTCAGGTTGTTGCCAATAGTGCTGAGGAAGGCAGAGGGAGCTGAAATACTGACCGTGCAGCCCTAGTGCCAAGCAGCATTTCCAGGGTGGCTGCATTTTTTTACACCAGCAGGTGTCCAGACTTCTGCATTATAAGTGAAAGACATTTCATGTAACTTTTTTTGAAAGTTAGTTATAGCAGAAGTGTAAAAATCAGAAAATATGACTAAAACAAATGTATTTCTAAAATTAGAATAACGTTTTGAAATGGGAGGTGGTGTAAAGTATTTGCCCTAAACGGGAGAAAGGGAGAAGCTGTGTTTGTGTTCACAGCTGTATGACAATGACCCTTCAGCTTTGTGGCGCATTAGCAAGGTGTAGTCAACACCAGGAAAGCAGTTGTTGCAGCTTGTTGTGACTCTGAGCAGAGCTGGAGGATTCCTGCCTTTATATTCTGCAGGTACACTTGTTTGGGTTAGCTAGGAGACACAGATTGTCTCACCTGAGATGACATTTCTGGAGAAGTGTGTGTATGCAGCAGGAAGCTGTGGTACAGCAGGGTGATGAAGAGGGAACGAATTACAGTGATAATGAAGACTTTAATTTTATATTAGATTCATTTGCTCATCAGCCAAGGAAGAGGAAAGACGAACAATCAAAATCCATCCTATAAACATGTTTGAATTCATTAATAAGCACCCAGGGTTTTTTAGAAGATAAAATTTTAATTAAAAATATCGATTCACTTGGCAGCATGCTTTGGTGATTTCTTTCCTCCTTGCCTGATAAAATATTTGCAGAAAGAAGACTGAATTCAACTGTTAGGGGTTTTTTTTAAAAAAATATTCAGATTCCAATTTTTCTAACAAAACATGGTTTTCTAGCATAGGATATGTTTTTTGGATGGAATTTGGATAGCATATGGGTAAGTTGTTGTATAATTGGGTAAAAAGTGGGGGTTTTAAAATAAAAAATAATTATGTTTGTATGGAAGATTTACTGAGGAGGCTATTTTTATTAAAATGTTTGTTTACCAGGAGGCTGAATATTTAAATAAAGCTAGGCAAGGATTGATGAAACAAACCCTGTCCTCTCCACTGGATTTTACAGTCTCTATATTCAGTCCAGATATTCAAACTCAAAATCATCTCCCTAGGGAAGAGGGTGCAACTGAAGTAACATAACTTTCTGCTAGCTTGGTTCTGCCTGGTAATTTTGACCGTATTTCCAGATGTTGCTAGGATAGCTGAAGACATGGGTCTGTGCTTGGTTCTGTTCGTGTGAAGACTTTCCTTAAGCAAGGCAGTTATTACTAAATGTGGGAATTTCATCCATAATTCTTAATGCTGATGGTTGCGGAGAGTGCTTTAGTTTGGGAAGCTCAGGTGTATCCTTTCTCACCTCAGTGGCAAATCTGCTGTTGTGGGATGCCTGAGTTGTGTGTTCAGTTTGTTTTTCCGTTATAGTGTGAGGGTTTTGATTGGTTGCTTTCGGTGTGGTTTTTTTTTGGTTGTTGGGTTGATTTGGGGTTTTATGGGTTTTTTGGATTTTTTTATAATATTCTGTTAAGGAGTAGAGTACAAAATAATCAAGGGAAATATCAGCAATTATATCTGCAGCAGGAAGAAAAGCAAATAGGCTCATGGCTCTGCTTAGGAAAATAGAGAAGAAACTTGGATTTTCCTTTCTCACTCCAGCCTTGACAGTCTGCTATCAATTAGCATAGACTTGTTCAACAGATTGTAGAGCTGCTTAATTGCCAAAACTTGATCCAGCTTTGCACAAACCCTTCAGGCACTGCAGAGAGATTTGCCAGGACTAGGACCTTAGTGTTACAGGTTCTGCATCCCGAAACATTTCTGAAAAATAAATTTCTGTATATTTCTATGTGCATTCCCCTTCAGTCCAGTGGTAGCTTTATCTGAGCACCTATGGCAGAATGCCTGTGTTCTTTCTTTTTACAACAGAATATATGAAATGTTTAGGTTTTCTTCCATTTATAAGGGTTGCTGCTTACAAGCATGCGTTTCAGAACTGGACAAACTGTGATTTCATCATATTGTCTGTAAGCAGCTCAGTAGCAGCAATATACCCTAATCTGATGCCAGCACAGTTCTATTCAGGCACTTTGGCACTCAGACAACGAAGAAATATCAATCGTGTAAACATTGCACTATTATTTTGGTTTTATACAATTAGGGCACATGCTGTGTACTTATTCTACAAATGTACTTTTCATTCTATTCTCTTCTAGTACTAGTGGGGAGAATTATCATTTTCTAGCAAAAATTAAAATGAAAAAAGATATCTGACTGTAAAGTTATGTAGAGAAGCAAATGCTGTCTGCAAATGCGTTTTCCTCTACATCGGTGGAAGCCAAATCTGTGCATCTGTGCCTATGCTCATTCACACCCTAACAGTTCAAATTTGTTAGCCAATCCATGCAATAGAAGCGAAGAGATTTTTTTTTTTCTATCTTGACTTCTGAGTACCCATCTCTTAAAAGATTGTTGCATCCTGTCAAAGAGTTGACTCTGAGTCTCGCATGGCCGTAAATCCAGTTGTGACAAAGACTTTTTCACAAAGGACAATCAGTGTTAAGTTGACTTAATGGTTGTTATTACCAAGGTTTCGTTGTGATCACTTTTATTCAGCTGGCCGCGTGTGATTTCTTCATTAGAAGTTAGACCATTATACATAATTTTCTTCGCTTTTTTTAATGAGAGAAGATATACCTGTTTTCACAGGGTAGTAAGAAAACTAGAACATACAGAGTGGGGAGCACATAGTGTCCCTTGATGAATTCATGGCATCTCACTGCCTCGACCTCGAGGAAAACTGTCCTTGTATTCTAGATAAATCAAAAACTTTTAAACTACTAGTTGCATCAAAATATATTCAGTAGTCTAGCAAAGAATAACTGAATTGCTAATCCACGTTCTGCTTGATCAATACGTTATTTTTAACCAGTGTATCTCCCTGGAGAACACAGCTTTTCGCTAAAGAGCAAAACTTCCTTTATTGGTGTTACTTTGAATTGATTGTGAGAGACCAGAGATCATATCTAGTTACGAAGTTGGTGATTCTACAAAAAATTCCTTTAAAATGCTGTTTATGTTTTCCAGAACTACTTTCCCTTTTGCTCTATTTACAATAAACGGGTGTTCTTCCTATCAAAGCTTGACGCTATAAAGTGAAATTTGCCTTCTTGGCTGCTGTATCATCCCTAGTAGTGAAGACGTTATAGGCCAAAAAATACGGTCAGCCTCACTGTTTCCAGCCCTGAGGTGTAACGTTGTCCAAGGTGAAGCACAGGATGAGAAAGGTGCCGTACCCCTTCTTTTATGAGTTTCTTACCTGATTCCATAGATTCAGAAAGGGCTGTTCTCAGCCAAATTGAAGGGTCAATGTAGAGAGTTTAATTTCTAACACAAAGGCAGAATTGTTCAGACAGTGTTTATCATCACTAATATGACCTTAAGGTTTTTGAACATTAAAACAGTCTTCTGTGCTTATTGTTTACATCGAAATTTAAGGTCCTGACTGAAGCAGGATGAGTTTGAGCTGTTGGCACACGTTCTTCCGGTGTCTGAAAGTTAAATAGTCTATTGTTATATTCACCCTGATTACACGCCTTTTGGTAAAATAATTTTTATAGTTCTGTTCAAGATGCGTTTTTTAAAAGAGCTCTCAGGAGACTTTAAATAATACAAATTTGACTGAGGATTCACTGTGCCACTGTCGAACGGACGAGAAAGCTGCATTCCTG
>NW_010394592.1:16807-40427 GCF_000710305.1 Buceros rhinoceros silvestris
CTCTTCGTCCAGTTACTGCTTTAACCAATTCAGCTTCTTCACTGGTGCCTGGTTTTGAAATCCATTTTTGCCAAAAACATGCACACCCTTTCTGTAAACCTTTCCAGAACCTCTGGTGAAATTCTCTGCAGTGCTGTGAATCCGGGGTTTCAAATGCACTGAAATCTCCGCATCAAGGATGTGGTTTTGTTCCATGGAGCCCCCAGAAACATGGAGAAGTAAAATGTCCTACTTATCTTTATGAGAAACTTCCCCGTTCACTCAGTAAAGAAATCCCCAACTATGAATCCGACAAAGCAAATGATTCCCGTAGTTTATAAGTTAGGTCTTTCAAAGAAATATGTCCCTCATTTTTGTCATCAAACATGAGTATATGGGCAGCTACAGAAGAGGGACTTTAACACAACTTTAACCTAGGGCAGGTGTATATCATTTCATTAATGTTTCAACCTTGCTCCATTACTGGAAAAGTAACTACTCTTTTGTGTGTGCTGCTTCCAAAAGGTAACATGTCCCTCTGCAGGTAAATTCTTTTCGAAAAGGCTTTGTTCCTCTTGCTTTCTGTATACCAATGTTCTTGTGCCCCAAATGACTGAAATTTTATTTCTCTGTTGGCTGGATTAGTCATTTTCAAAATGGACCATGCTCCTCTGATTTCCACAACGCCAGTGAGTTCTTGCCAAATTAATTTTCTGTTTGTAGATGGTCCATTAACCACAATAGAAAGCCCCTGTCCCCCAGGCAAAAATGCAAGCAGCACATATTCTCTTGTTTTGCTGTGTTGGAACATGCAAATAGAGAATACATACATCTGCCATCAGCTTGAATCCAGGCAGTTTTCCACTTAGTCTCTAAATGATTGAACAGACTGCAAATACTTTACTTGCTTCTGTTGGCCTTTTGAATTCACCTATTTAAAACAGATAATGGCAAATCTATTTTCCATGGAATTGAACAAAGCAACATTACTGCGAATCCTTGCCCCAAATAAAAGTCTTCAGTCCTGAAAATAAAGGAAGCTCAGGTGAAGGGATGTAATGAATTACTGAGGCACCTTCTATGACAGAACTGCAACTCCCTGGAGCTTAGCTCTCATTATCATGCAGCAGAGACAGGGGTGCTTTCTGAAATCTTACAAAGTGGTTTTTTTAGCCTTAAATAATTTTCACTTTCAGTGGCAGGTAATTTACATGACTTCTTCAGCTTCTACCTGCTAACAGGCCAACACAGGAGCGCGCAGGGTATGTTAATCTATGCAAATACTGGAAAAAGTAATGCAAACCTGTCTTATTTCTAAACCTGGCTTACCATCTCTTTTAGTTTCCTTCACAGTCTTTAACCTCTGCCAAGATTAGGCACGACGACATCTAATGCTACAGCAGCTCAGAAGTTGCAGCAAGTTTTAAGCTTTGCAAGAGGTCTTTCTTGAGAGGCCAGTGCTGCTTTGTTACATACTTTAGTGCAATTTATTTCATTTGATCCTTAGAAGAAAGCTGGTTGCAAACTGCATCAAATGGCATTTCCTTACAGCCCAAGCAGCAGTAAGAGTTTTTTCCTAGAAATATTTCTGCTTTGTGACCTGGCTCTTGCTGGAGAGATTAAACCCGAGAAAACTTGTGGCTGGCATCATCTTGATGAAAACTTGGATTATAGCTTTTTTCGTTTTTTGGCTAAAAATAATTTCACCTCTGAGAGAGGTTCTAATCCTGTGTAACAGAAGCCCAGCACTTGTGTAGTGCCAAACAAGAGAGGAGATGACGGATAGCCAGAGTTGTGGTAGCTAGGGAACAGAGTAATATCTCATTCCTTAACTGTGATAAAGAACAAAACGATCCCAAAGGCAGAAAAAGAAAGGACGCAAGTCTCTAACAGCTAAGTCTGTGAGTCTGCTTCCAGTGCTTGACGGTACTTTTATTGCATAGACTCGCAGAGGTTGTAAATAAATCATGTCTTGCCTCAAAGCAGAGGGAATTTTACAGAAAGCATTAGAATCACATCGCTTTAATAGGAAAGACTTCTTATTTAAAAAGTTCGGAATACCAAAAATGATAGACATACCTGTGTTCAAAAGGATGAATTTCTCTGGCTGTAGGAAGGACCATGGCCACCTTGAGCTTTCTGTTTTGAAACTGTCGAGGTATATCAAGTGCCCGTTAGAGCATGCTCGTCAGGAAGACTTCCACTGTCTTTCAAATGCTGTTGAGAGTTAGGGATTCTTCTGCTTCTCCGTTGCTACTTGTCAATGAGGAAAGTAAGAGGTTTGAGATCAGTGATACCACATGATTTAGTGCTTGACTTCACATTTTCACAGGTTATACCTGCGCAAATATACAACTAATGAAGTTCAGCTGTCTTGATTTTGGAGGTGTAAGTAGAATCAAGAGAAGTAAATAATTTTAGCTTTAAAATCAGCACAGCTGGCTCAGAATGCATACAAAAGAAAAGGGCAGAACTGAGAGGGTGCCGTGGTTTGAGTGGCATCTCTAATTAGCGTTGCTTTTTCTAGAAGTAAAGGATGCTACAAGATAGATTTTATGGTGCTTTCTGGGAATTATGTAAGAAATTGCTTGGTGATGTGTCAGACTAGTCTGCATTTTTGTTTCTAGCCACTAGGCTTTTATTCCACGTTCAGTATGTACACTATACATATATTTTCCTGTATTATTGCAAAGTACTGTCAACTAATAATTTGACATGATAATAAGACTGAGATACAGGGAAGGCTGGAGTCTTAGAGGAAAGTGTTCTAAAGAAAGTCACAAGGAATGCTTTTAAGGTCAGCAATTACATATATCTTGGAAACAGTAATATTTAGAGAATTGGCAGCTGTCTTAAAGTGGCTTAAAATAAAAAGCAAGAAGAAATGAGACTTTCTTTCCAATATAAAAATGTTTGCTTTGCCCTAAAGTACTAAAGAGCATTTCTAATGGAGACCTGAATGAAAATGTCACCTTCAGAGCAGAAGAAAGCTCAAAGATCTTAGTGCTTGTATTTTGCGGAAACAAGATAAATCCCTTTCGGAATGTTGAAAGAAGCAACACGGTCAATCACAGGTCAAGGAACAAGTTGTTCTGAGTCTGACTGGGGATCCAGTCTGCATTTAAATCTAAGTAATCCAGGCAATCTGGATTACTAAGTAATCTGTTAATCATCAAAGCAAAAATGATAAAGGCATAAGTGGCATGAAATGTGATGCTAATAGATCACAGAGTGGTTATGCTAAAGTAACCTGATTCCTGTTTTGGTGTAACAGA
This sequence comes from Buceros rhinoceros silvestris, assembly GCF_000710305.1. Classification (NCBI taxonomy): domain Eukaryota; kingdom Metazoa; phylum Chordata; class Aves; order Bucerotiformes; family Bucerotidae; genus Buceros; species Buceros rhinoceros. Next base: position 20,062 of record NW_010394592.1, read on the forward strand.
CCCTTCTCCTGGAGCTAGCTCTGTAGGTTGCCTTCCCAGAGGACGCAGTTGGAGAGGAGGGAGGTTGTCCAGAGCAGCGATAGGAAGCTGACAGGTGTGAAGTCCTGCATGTTACCATGCCTTCAAGATTCTGTCCTGCAGCAGCAATTCTGGACTAAGCTTGTTGTTAGTGCTTCACGGTTGCAAACCCTCTGATGCGTGCTGAAGCACTCTCTTGAGGTTTATTAAGCAGCTGCAAACCCAGGAACTCCACCCTCTCACCCACTCCCCCCAAGAAACCTTACCTGTTTTTTTAGGTTTTCTTCTGACAGAGCGTATAATCACAATATTTGTTTGTATGTTAGTGGTTTCTTCAAGTTAAAATTAAATAATTGTGCTTCTATTCCGATTTACAAGAGCCCTTGAAAGCACTGATAAATTACCATTTGTACAGAAATTCAGTCTTTTGGTTGGCTGCCTATGGGCTTTCAGGAGATCACTGAGTGAGACACTGTTGCTGCAGGAAGGGTTGGCGTAGTGCAGAAGACTAACGGAGTTTAAAACAGCCAAGTGGGTGAAGGATGTGCTAAAGAGTCCTGAGATTGTGCCCCAAGAAGGTAATCTGAGAGATGGTAAGACTGTTACTGCTGGATAACTCACTAAGCTGTTTAAGAGCTGACTGTTCGCTACTGACCTCAGACCGTAGAACTAGTATGTGCTAATCAAAATGTCCTTTTAAAATCATGAGGGAATAAACAGTATAGAAAAGGATTTGAATATCCTATAGGAAGAAAGGAATGATATGGAGGGGTGGCCCAATGAACAACAGAAGAAATTCAGTACTATGAAGTGCAAGATCATGAGCCAAATTATGAGTAACTTGAGGTGTCTGTAAGTCACTTATTCAGCAGCTGGTGGTGGCTGAGGAGGACCGTGTGAGAATTGCTTAGGAGCTGCGGTGAGGGATGAAGCCTTCGCTGGAATGTGACGTACAGGTCCATATGCTTTCTAAGAAAGGGATCGCAAACTGGAATAAGTACAAAGAAAACAAATGCGACTATATTGGTCATTAAGAACTAGTTTTTAAAACACAGGAATATTCTGCATCACTTTGTATTTATCAGTAAGTAACAAAGTTAATGCGTTAATCCAAAGTTAATCCGATACGTTTACATAGTGCTCAGGTTGTTTGCCTTCTTTACATATTAAAGCACTTTAGGTTTTCTGAATATATTTTTCCTGCAGGTGCAATGTAACTGTAATAAATTACCATTTGAATGAATATTTATAACACAACAATGCCCTCGGAGCTACAACACATTATATTAGTCACGCTGGTGGTTAGAGCTTCTATGTGTATTTTACTGATGTACGGTGGTGTTATGCTGTGACTTACTTACATTAAACAGTTCATGATAAACTGTTTATTCTTTGATTTGAAAACAGTCCTCCTCTTTTGTAAATCGGGGATATTAAGAGAGCCCTTTTCTAGACTACGGACCAGAAATAACACTTTTTTTCTAGTATCCTGACTCGATACTCAGGACTTGAGTTAGTTGTCCTCTTTTATTGCACATTCTGCCTACACCCGGGTCCTGGGCTCAGTGAAGTAAGTGACTCGTGCTGGGTTGCCCCCAGCTGCCCTCCAGCCTGTTGCACCATTTTGAACCTTCACGTGGATTTCTGCTCCCTTCTCTGCAGCCTTAAGGACTTACATGGAAACTGTAGAGGTGCAGCTTTTCTCTTTGCGACACAACTAATGCTCATATTTGTAAATATACATGCAGAATTCAAGATACAGTAGAGACAGTCACTGTGACAAAAAAAACGGAGGGGATGTACACGAGGAGCATTGCTTTGATTTCATCTGAAGTGAGCCTTTTTCAGTGGCAATGACAGACTGTGGCGGATGTGCTTTGTGAACCAGCCGGGTGGCTGAGCTTTCTAACCTGATGGTTGACTCTCATTGTGACACAGCACCATGTATCTCTGAGGAATCAGGCAGAAAGGATTCTTTGTAAAATGTTTTCATTATGCTGAATCTCGCTTCCTTGGTTCACGTTGTTATTTTGTATACCTGTGTTCAAGGCTGTGAACCACCCAGTTCTGAGAGGGCTGACCACCTGCGCTCTCTTCTGTGTGGGCGGTGCAGGGCTGCTGCCCTGACTCACTTAGGAATAAAGTTTATTGCAGGGTGGAGGAAGAAAATGTCTTTGATACAACGAATAATATCAACAAGGAAAGAACTAAAAGCACAAACAACGGTTTGTTTACCCATTTCATCTATAAAAAGATGGATTCAAAGTATCTGAAACCATTATGTTCACCAGCACAGGGGGGCCACCCCTTTGGACGCTGGAAGGGTAATTTCCCAGTTGCCGTGCTGCTTTCAAATGACAAGTAGAACTGCCATGTAGTCTGGGTGATGTCGTCATGTCTGTGGAAAGGAAGCCCCTGTACTTGCAATGTTAAGTGATGTGATTAGGAAAGTATTCCTAGGTCTGCTCCGCTAGCTTTAGTCATCATGCAGTTTATATAAACATTGAAACAACAAATTTATCAATCATCAACAATAAACATAGTGATAGATAAGGTTTTTCTTTGAAATTTGAAACTAAAGGTAAAACCAGGATAAATATACCCCAAATAATTACCTGTCTGTGCACAAAGGTAAATTATTAGAACCAAAAAAAACCCCAGCAGTTGAATTTCATAAAATCATATGACACATGACTAGGGTACAAATTATAATCATGAGTCAAGGAAGACTTTATATTTTGTAATATTTAGCAAGATTATGTTTAGCTTCACAGTATTAAGAGTACCATCTATTTTAGAATAAAAAACATAGTCAAATCAAGTCAAGTTGAGCCTAAAATTTTTATTTTACTTTTTTGTTCTGCTCTTCAAAACAGCATATGTGGATGAGAAATGTGAAGGCATCAATGTGGATGCCCCATCTACATGTTACCTTGTTATTTTGTGATCCCTGGAAGCCCCACTGAATGATGACTTTAAATGTTCACAACTAGCATCACAGGTGGAAGCAAATTTGCCATAAATAATCTCCTAACAATATCAGAGTCTGTAATTTTCCCAGCTATAAACAGAAGTGCTCCCATTTGGTGTGTGCTGTGATGAAGAGGAGCAGGAGAGAGGCAGTTACTAGCTCAGCTGTTACTCCCACTCAGAGTACAGTGGGAATGATTGATCACCTCCGATGCCATTAGATCTGCCTGAAGTAGCAAGCTAATGCAACGTAAATTAGAGAGCCTGTGTTTGATCCAGAAATGGACCAAAAGGCATAAGGTAGCACTTAGGAATCTTCACACTGGCTCTGCAGAAGACATTATACCACAGAACGTAGAGACGGAGCGCCAAATCCCCAAACGTACCTATCGGATGTTAAATTTGCCTTTCTTAATAACCCAGAAATACTCTTATGTAAACAGCAAAGCACTTCAATGGAGGTGTAGTTTCCCAGAGAAATGAAATCTCTCTTTCTTCTCGCATTAATTGGAGCTTCCCAGTGTTCCTGGCATTTCGGAACCCTTGTAGTCTGTAATCAGTATGTATTGTGTCCAAGTATGATCTTTAAGATAACCACCTGTTAAGAGTCTGCTGCTAATAAAGGATGGAACTCAAGCTGTGTTTCGGTTTTATTTTAGGGTTAATAATACTCTTCTGTATTCTTAGCCTGTCTTACGAACTCGGCACCACAGACCCCAGATTCTTCAAAGGCGTCCTGTACGATACCTAGCTGTGCCTTTGCTTCACTGAAGTTGTGGACGTTGATCAGTCAGTAAGGTTGAAATCTTTTACAGCACCACGCCTTTAAGATGAATTTCGGAGCTCTGCTCTTGCGTGGCATGTAATAAAATTGCAGGCTTAGACCTATCTTTGGATCCATTTCTGACAGAAGTTCAGGTAGCTAGTTCAAAAGCAACCTGTGGTGTAGACGTGTTTAAAACATGAAAGCAACTCAACTGCCCCTTGACACATTTTTAACACTGTCATATTCATTATGTCTTGTTTTAACTTATTTTGCACATCTGCAGTTTATTTTGGACTACGTTCACATTGTTCCTTGGTTTCTTTTTTAGCTGCTTTAATTCATGGTGTTTGTTTCCATTACGTTTCAACTAAAATGTTTACCCTGTTAAACTTGTAACATGTCATTTTTGACCAAATTACTGTTAAATTTATTCTTTCATTCTCATTTCAGGTATTTGTTTCCCCTCTGCTTTTCATGGGCTCTTTGCCACTAATCTCTTTATCTTCCCCACTCCCCCTTCTTCCCTTCACATTGATTTCCTTCTCCTCCTCTTCCTATTGCCTTTGTGCAATATATCACACTACGCATGTACGTGTGCAAGCACTTGCTTATTCCACTTTATCTGCTGGATCTTCAGAATGTAATTACCGAGATGCTGAAGAGCATGCCACCTTCCACAGGACAAAACCCACGAACCGATGTGAACAAGCTATTAACCAGTACCTTTTGCAATAATTTTTTCAAGGTCAAGCACAGATCTTGGTTTATTTTGTGCCTGAAATTTCCTCTGGTAACAATATTTGTGATGGCTATTTGGGGCAGAAGAGCTTTTTAAAATGAAACTCACTTCTCCTCCGTAACTATTTATTTCAATGTCTGTTAAGGAAAATGGGCAATTCCTTGAGTTAACCTTGCCATCTGTTGTTTTTCTACTTTCTTGCACTGTTTTCTCCTCTTCAGAATGGTACTTCATCCTTCATAATGCTGCTCTAAGCATTTCTGAAAGATGGAGAAGAGTTACGAATGACAATTCATAAACCTTTCACCAGGGGGTCTGAGCATACATCGTAAACCACATGGTAACTTAGCTTTCAGGAAAGGTATTAAATTGTGTAATCACTATTAAGGACTGTGCATTCAGTAAGTAAATTCCTCAAAGTTTATGGAAGGAAATATCTTATGACAATGCAGGTAGAGCTCATCTCTGAGTAGGGAAGTCAATCAAGCACATGCACAAAGCACTTTGGGGTTCCCCCCCCCTTATATCTTTCATGTCCTAATATCGAATCACAATGGCACTGCTTACTCTAGGAGATTAGGACTAAAATAGACTATTTACTTGTATGCTCTTATAATAAGGAAATTAAAAAGCAGTTGTGAAATTGATTTTGAAAGCAGCTAGTGTTTCTGTAACTGGTTATTTCAATTAATAGTTTTACTGTTTTTCTTTAATAAGCCTTTTAATGTTCTAGGATTATAGAGTTGGGACGTATATAGAAAGAAAATTAATTTCTGTCAATAACTGAGGCTTTCCTGGAGTCTGTTTTGGCACACCAAACAAATTCTGTTGGTCCTCTGCAAACAGCCATCCTGAGGAATAGGTTTTCCAGAGTCTCCTTTAACTTCCAAGAGCACTAAACATGGCTTGTGAGGAGACGGCCGTAGAGATTTACTTACAGCGGGAGCCTGCTGCTTCACGTTGCTGCTGCTGCCTCTCGTGTAACTGCCTCCTTTGCCTCGCTTGGTTTTCTAGCTCTCGGGTGTGTTGCTGCTCTTCTTCATGCTGCTGCTTTCCCTTCTTCGCAAGAGCACACATGGAGTGTGTGGGCATCCTTCTGAAGCCCATTTAAGCTCAAATCAAGTTCCTTAATATCCCACTGGAGTTGATGCCAGCATATTACAGAGCTTTCTTGTCATGCCACTTTCTTCAGACTAACTCCCCTCGTGAGAGGAAGGGAGAAATGAAGTCCTGAGGAAAAGCGGAAGAGGATTCATTCTGATAAGCAAAAGGGAGTGTGATATTTTCTCACTAAGAGGAAGGAGACAGAAAAAATGAAATGTGATCCAAGATTTTACACCAGTATATTCAGTTTGCACCTTCTCTTGTGGTGTTTATTGTTCGTAGTCTTTCAAGGCTTGTTATGTCTGTTTTGGTGGGGGTGTGCAGGTTTTTTTAGTAGGGTGATTGTAAAAATACATGACTTTCTGTAAAAGGAAATGTATAGCAAAGTTAAAAGCTGTAACTTTGCTTAGCTGGATGAGAGAGACCAGGTCTCTGAGGCTGAGGCGCTTTGGCCCTCTTTCCCAACCTTCCCACTGCATGAAGGCAGGTGCAGCAGCTTGCATGATACAGCCTTTTTCTGCCTCTCCGTCACTTCAGAGATCCTCTCCTCTGACAGGAAAAAGCCTTTCTATTACGGGCCTGTGCTCTCCCCCAGCCGTCCATAATTGTTGTGCCAATAACATACGCTATTTTTTGTTGTAGATAAATGTGCCCTAGAATTAAGGTGATAAAATCGAACTCATTTTCTTGTAGTGATGGCCAGGTGCATCCTTTAGCGTGCTTGACCACTTCCTGAAACAATACCATGCCACATTTCTGAACCTTGTCATGGATGTTCTCAAATTGTAGAGCTGCCAAATTGAAAGAACTGCCAGAGATAAGTGAAATGAATGGGAGTGTTTTGGGTTGATAAGGACTGAGATACCTTGAAAAAACTGGGAAGGTGTCATAAATAGTAACAGCAAAGACAAGACTAAATGGGACTGTGGAAGAGAATAAGAGGAATGAAGATGAGCATCAAAAATTAAATATGTAGGACATGAGACTAGAACTGGCAGTATGGCCATAGCTGGGCATAAATCACTCTTCTGTTGAAGATACTGGTGGAGGTGCTTATTACAAAATATAGATGAAGACCCGATTGTTTTTCTGAGAGGATCATTTTAAAAGACTTCAGTGTGTTCAGCATACTTGAAGAGCCTAAGACAATTCACTGTCTTGATTTAAAACTGAATATATGAAAATAATTTGCCGTAAACAGTAAGCGTTTATTTTTGTTCAGGTCATCTATCTTGCTTCAGGTGGGAGCTGGGTTACGTCATCAACCTGTCACCTTGTTCAGTGCTTTCAGCAAGCTTGAAAGAAATGGCAGGATCCGGTTGTTAAGTGTTATTGCCAAAGAGTATTTGTGCTCCAGCAAGTCACACACGTGAGCAGCTGTCATTCTCAAACTTTTACTCTAGGTAATTGTTCTGGTGAGTGTTCCTTGTTCTGCAGCTTGCCACAGAAGTCATATTGGAGAAGAGAGTTTCAAAATAAATTAAATGCAAGTGTTGATCAGTGGCAGAGTAACAGGGACTAAAGCTGCAGGTGTAGTGACAGCTACTTTTCACGGTGCTGTTATTTTACAACTATGATGTGTAGTCTGTCTCTGCAGTCTTCAAAGGGACAGAACAAATAAGAAAGTGGGGCCTCTCACTGATCTTAATGGCCTGCCTGTGCTTGGTGTAGGGCTTCTGTGCCCACCCATGTGGTGTGTGCTTCTCCATTTTTATGGTAGCACTGGTGCTGCTTGACAGAAAGGAGAAGCGATGCTGGTTCTGTCCGTCTCTCCAGTCTGTGTTTTCTCGTAGCAGTGCAGCGTTTACAGAGATTGATTGATTCCTGTGTAGTGCTGCTTATATGCTCCAGCCAGTTCATTGCTGTTACCTCATTTATTTGCCCGGCGAGGTAGAGAAGGGATGGCTGTCTGGAGTTCAATAGTCACGGCTTTGTAGGAGGATGATGCAATCTACAGGCGTGCTGTACATGCAGATGAACAAAATCCTACGTCCCTGTTCTTATGTTGTGTTGTATTTCCTCTCACCTTTCCACCTTTGGAATTTATGAGCCATTTCATTATGCACATAAAAAAAAATATAAAGCCCACCTCTGCTTGGAGAAGTGAACAAAACAACCGAGTACCCGAGATGCACCTGAGATGGTTTCCGTGTGCATAAGCAATAGAGTATACTCGCGGGTGCTTTCTTTAATAACAGTAATTTTAGAAAGCTACGCGTGCCTTGGGCTGTGTTTACCTTACGTGCCACCTGTTTACTCGCTGACTGTTGGAGTGTTCGTGCCACAGGACTAGTCACTCTGGTGGTGTAGTTTCTGGGGCAGCGTAGCATGCAAGGTGGTGCAGAATCACTGTCCAAATGTGTTGGCTTAATGTAACCATATTGAGGTGAAACTGATTTTTGCTCTTCAGGAGCAAGTAACCAGCCCTTACTGCTCTTTGTCATCTTTGTTACGTTTTGGTAACAGGAAATCTCATGTTCAAAACTTCAGTAAGGGCGCATAGAAATAAGAGGTTGCAAGGGGATTTGATCCAAAACCCACAGAAATAACAAGAATTGGATCAGACTCGTCTAGCTAGTAACTTTTGCTTGGCTGGATCATGTTTGACAAGGATTTGGCTAAGAAGGGTAAGACCTTGAGTAGTCACAGGGGAAGATGTGGGGGGGAGCTGCCAGAGACTGAATGTCAGCAAATTCAGGCTGCAGATAAAGGGCAAGTTTACAGTAAAAAAAGGAATTAATTGTTGTAATCAGCATGAACGTTGGTGCTTGTTTTGGACTTGAAGGAATGGTTGTGTACCCAACAATTTGCTGCATTTTTTTAACTGCTCTGCTGAGTCTAACAGAAGATTTTCATACTCCATATATACCTTGTCTCCTTAAACTTCCCAAGCTAAATGGCACTTGTACTTCTCTATTAAAGGCAGTTTTAAATAAAATATTTTGTGCTTCTGTAAAAAAAGAAGGCCTTAAAAGCCACAGTGTTTGAAGATATGGGGAAAAGTATTTCATAGTGTAATTAAGTCCCTCTAATTTCTTGTGCCTAGCAAACAGCTTGAGTTTACATAGCTGAAGCTGGGGGAGAAGAAGAAGGAACAAGTTGGGTTTTTTCCATGACATAAAGCTGGTGGCTATGACTTGGGGAAAAAATTGTAAAATAATGATAAAGCTGGATTCTATGCTTGTAGCTTAATAGCCTCTATTTTAGTTGTTTAGGATGGTAAGATTATTCACGTACTCATTAAAGGACATTCCAAAGGTATGTGAAAGGGCAGATGGTCTGTGTAAATGTGAATTAATATACAGAATAAAGACTGATAGAGGAAAAGAATTCAGCTGCTGTTGCGGAGGTAATCACAAACCAGACAGCAGCAGCTATCCGAAAAATGTGGATTTATTGCAAACAAATTTGGCCGGCACTCCGACTGTACAGCTCCGGATGTCAGTTGGGAATTATGACTGCACAACAAATTTATGAAGAACTAAGGAATCTGTTCTGAGGAATGATAGACTGAAAACGTGCACAACTCACTGGTAAAGGGGAGAATCTCTCACCTAATGATAACAAGGGGGTCGCTTACCAGCACTGGGGTAAGGATCACTCAATCCACTTGGGCGGCGACCTGGCTCGAGGAGGGTGTCCTGGGAAGTAACCTCGGCCAGCATCCCAACCCGAGGGGAGTCTCCAACTGCACAACCTGCTGCTCGAGGAGGACCAGCTCTAAGTGCTCCTCTGGCAGGGCTCCATTTATACCCTGGTCGAGTGTTTGCTGTGGTCATTTTCAGGAAACCCAGGCAGGATGCAGCTAACGGAACCCAGACTCCCAGGCACCCATACCCCCGGGGGGGCGTAGCTCCAGGTGCTTATTAGGTGCTGCTGCAAGGCCTGTCTTTTCTGCAGGCTGGGTGCACGGGGTTGGGGGTGGGGGGTGCACTGCCACAGCTGTCTCTTATTCCTTTCAAAATTATTCAGTAAATTGTTTGTGGCAAAATTATCTTACACGCTGCTTTTGTTTTATAGTAGTGCTTCTTCTTTCAATATTTTTTGATTATTTCGTTAGGTATTGATATGTCACTCTTTGTCTTTAGATATTAAAAATTTGAATAGCTTTCAGATACAATCAGTAGGGGCCTGGTAAGAAGCCATAAATAGCTTTATATGTCTTCTGTCTAAGGGTAGATGTTTATATTAAAAATAGAACCTGCAATTCCATAGTCAAAACTGAACTGACTAGGGCATTAGTAATTGCTGAGTTGCCAGTCTACTACTATCCTGCCTACTAGAATTTCCTCTGCTGTGCATTTAAGTAATTAGATACGGGAAATCTGCCCTGTGATGTGAAGCATGATGAATTAGCAGGCTTATAACAGTCTATCACAATTGCTACAAACGGTGTCTTTATTGTTTTGTGGACTGAAGAGACGTGGTCCAAGATGGCACGTTCAAAAAGCTCCTGGAAAAAGTGTTGAGATTAATTTTTTGCCCTTTTTTTCTCTTTTAATCACTGCTTTATTAGTCTTTTTCCAGACAACTCAGCTAACTTTAATCTGAGTTTCCCCATATATAGTTTGACTTTGAGTCCCTGAAATTTTGTCTTTGCATTATTTTTGTGTATTGAAAATCTTGCCTCATTTGCATACTCCCTTCTTCAAAGAAGATCTTGCCAGGTCTTGGGTTTTGGTGCTTTGGAGAAACCTATTGAACAACTCTGCTCTCTCTCTTTATTCAAATTATAATGTTGTTACCACACAGAGGTGCTCTGGAAGCTTATTCATGTGACTGTGCAACACGACCGCAAGCCCTGTGGTAAAATGAAGGAAGGCCAGCCGTGCAGAACGCATCGCGCGAAGCGGGGAGGTGTTGGCTGAGATAGGTTATCTGTCTGGTAACTTCGCAGGATTAAAGCAGACTCCACTCTTGAGAAATAGATTGGGAAGCGAACAGTGAGCTGAAGGGAACAGGAAGCCTGAAGAGTTGAAGTAAGAAAAAGCCTGTTGTGTGAAGGTTTCCAGCCTAAAGCTGCTGAAACCCAGTCTCACAAGGAAAATAGAGAACGGTGTTTGGGGAGGTCGGAAAGGAGTGTGTCTTCTGCATTAAGAAATGGCACATAGCAAGGTGTATCCTAAACTTAAGACAGGAGGAATGGAAGGAAAACAGGTGTACTGCTTCGAATTGGAAAGCAGGGCTCGTGGAAAGAGTTCAGAGAGAATGAGGCACACACTGTACTGAAAGGGGAACGGTATGCATACTCTTTAAAAAAAAATTCCGGAGAGGGTAGAAATAGGTGCCAATTTCCTTCAGGTGGGAGAATGGCTTTATTTGAGAACATCGGTGTACATTTGATTAGTTGATTCAAAAGAGAGTAACCATGTGAGCTCTTGTCCCCAAATATAGATGATTTCTTGTTTCTCTTTTGGAATATAGCACATTGTGACTGAAAAAGGTGACTGAGCTGATTTCAGTTTCCGCATTGCTGGAAAACAACAGAAGAAGATACAGTTACTTATACTGATGTGGCTTTTGACACCTGAACCAAACTAACACTGCAAATTCATATCCAGTCAAAATGCCATACTGAACTGGTTAATTCTTACCACCAGAGAGCAGCTCCTTGTGTTGTTCATGGCACCTGTGTGATGTGACTGAGATGCACTGAGTGTTAAAACTGTAGTAATCCCTGGAACTGCAGTACAGAAAATCCAAGTCAGGTCACATGAAATAGCCATGTGACTTCTTACCTTTCTGTATCCAAAAAGAAGAAATGCTTGGCAATTGTGCAGTCTCTTGAGAAACTGTGACCTTGTTTGTATGGGAAGCCTTCTACTGCAGATACACTTCTAAAATGGTAAGATACCACGAAGAAGAAATTCAAAATGTATGAGCTGAAGTCTGTTCTTGCCAAACATATGGCATGCTGGTAGGAACGCGCTGATAAGCAAAAGAGCTGATGTTTCTGCCTGTCCAGGAACATCCCCTTAGGGGACAAACACTGCACTGTGACATCAGCAGAGGATCCTCCTCACGTTTCTGTAGGAGAGATGTATGACAGTTGTAGAACTAGACACTTTCCTTTCAGCCCTGCATGCGCTGTGTTAAAAGCTATGTCCCAGAAAGCGGGCTAGGAGGAAGACTACTTCTCTGCCGTGATCTTGCGTTGGCACTTCTGGGCCTCGTGAAGCCCTTGACAGGGAGAGGAGCAAGATAATGACTTGGAGAGCTGGCCACACTCAGTGGGAAGAAAGTTGAGAGCAGGAGGCTTCAGAGGGGTCCGGGGATGTTACCAGCGGCTATGCTAGCGAAACCTCAGCCGTAAAGAAGTTAGTCTTTCCTGCGCATCCACAGAAAGGACTTTTTGGTCTTTGTTAAGTGCAGGCGTTCTGAAGGTTGCTGAACTACAAAGGAAAATTGGAGCAAAAGTTTTGCCCTCTATAGACACAGTGGGTACCTTTGTTTTCAAACAATTTTATGTTTTCCACTGAGAAAAGCAAACTGTCTCTACTTGGTTTCATCGCTGTAGTTGGCTGGTTTTGTGTTCTGTAAAATCTTGCTGTTAACAAGCAACTGAAAGCAGGAGTTGCTTCAAAGAAACCGCTGGGAGGAGGACAGTCCCTTCCACAGCGAATGCACGGATGATTAAGGGTCAGCTGCAGGTTCGGCTCTAATGTTGGACTCCTAGTTTTCAAATACAAGCTTTGAAATCAACAGGTTTTATTATTTTGCTTGTTGTTACAGAGTTGTTCAAGTTTTACACTATCTGTCTCGGGAAGCAAGAACTCCAGTGGTTGTAGGGCTACGTGCATGTCCCTGCAGGAATTGTGATATTTATATATATGTATTTTCCAGTTAGGATTTCAGCACAGATTCAAAATCAGACAGAAGAAATTAAGACCTTGAGTTTACCCTCTAACCTTTCTAATATTTAATGTCTAATTTACCTTGTGAACTAAGATCATCAGAGTCCTCAAAGGTGTCCAAGACACCCTTCTCCTCGAGTACAACTTAGACAGATGATCCTGTTGCTACTAATCATTAGCATGCAGATGGTAGGTGATCAAGATTTCATTATCGAACACCACTTTGCTTTTGAGGTGAAAGGATGACCATCTGTTCCTAACGTTGTACCTAAGGGAGCCTGCAACTGCGGTTTAGTTGATTACAAAATCATTCATTTACATATTACAGTTAATATATATTATTTAAATTCTGCTAGCATTTCCAATTATCCAAAATCATCCATTAGATGAAACTAATTATTAGGTAGATCTTATCTTAAAGGTGACCATTTATGGATGTCTGAAAAAATATTGTTGCCTCTGAGTTTTTCATGTTTAAGCTTAGATGATTCCTCTCTAAAATCAAAATCACAAAAACACAAAATCAAAAGGCTGCTGAATTTTTCCATCTGAAGAACCCTGGATATTTCAATTCTGAATTGTGAAACCTTTCCTTAGCTTGGGAGAAACTTTGATTTCATTGATGCAAAATCCTGTCTGACAATGAAATTAGTACATCTGGCTCAACTACTTAAAGTACAAATCCTGCAGCTACATGTGTGAACTTGGTAGAACTTGGTCTATGCAAGTTTGGGAAAACCCCTTTTTTTTTTTTTTTTTTTTTTTTTTTTTTTTTTTTTTTTTTTTTTTTTTTTTTTTTTTTTTTTTTTTTTTTTTTTTGCTTGAATTTTTTAAGAGCTGAAGATTATGTAATTAAGTCTACCTGTGTGTTAATGGCTCTTAAACCAACTGCCCACTGTCAACCAAATCTAACTGGGGAGTGAAAAATCTCTGCGATGTGCTTTTGACAAGTTTTGTGACCTTCAGCAGCTGCGTGCAGAGGAAGTGAGCATTGCCACCGATGACTAGGCAAGCAAATCCCAGCCATTACACATTCTGTGAGGCAGGAACTGTTAAAAAACAAACCGACGCAGGAGGCTTAGACACAATACAGCCACACGTACCAATGTGATAACGACTGGTGTCCATTTATTCCCAGATAGCTCTTATTTTTATACCATAGCTAATTCATTAGTAAACACCATTACATCATATCTAAACATTATGATTTGTCACTGGTTAAAAAAGTTAATTCATTAGTAATCGGTTACATCATTTTTAGGCAGTATAATTCGTTACTTGTCATTAATTATGTATTAGGTTAATGAAAAGCCCCCCTTTGATTACGTCCCTTAGAAAACTTGTTCAACACACCTGCAAGAAGTTAATAAGACATTCGACCTTGGCTCAGAGTTCTCACTTCTCAGCAGTTTTTTAAACAAAAGATCTTTGCTAATTAAAGTTTTGATAACTGAGCTGCAGAGCTCTGATGAGTAATTTCAGACAAAGAACTTTGTAAAACTGCTCTTTTGCTACCTGAGAGCCGAGGTTCTGTTAGCTACTAAAGCAGACTTTTAAAAGCAGACTTTAAGCAAACTTTAGAATTATGGCTTTGCTAACTCAAAATAAGATTCTGGATTGCCCAAAATATGTCCATTTTCTTGAAGAAATCCCACAAGGAACCACTTAGAGAATCAATATGTGTATGCAAATGGGTCCTAACTTTGGTATCTCTAGGAGTGTCACTGGGAACATGCTGGGGAGTCAGAGTTACGGCAGTAACAGTGGTGCGCTGGGGGAATTAAGACAGAAAACATCTGTGGAAACTTCATTAGGTCGTATTCGGTAGAACAGCAAAGTGAAGTTACAGAAAATAATTGCTGAACAGAATAAAATAGGATGTAATTTCAATCATGGTTTTGTTTTTAAATTGAAAATATTACTGGATTAATTAAAAGTCGAGTTCAGCTTTCCTTCCCTAATCCTTGCAATTTGTGTGAAATAGATTCTCAATGTTAGGTGGGTTTGTGTCTCTTCTTGTTTTTATTGCTGCCAGTTCAAATTTTTAGACATACCTCTTTTTGTACATGTAAATTACTTAAAACCCCAACAAGCAAACATTCAAAAAGAAAACAAAACCACCCCAGATATTTTCAAAATAGTGACTGAATGTTTGTAAAAATATCTTTCTGCTTTTTGGGCTCTGTAACCCATCTGTGGGCTAGAGTGATGACAAGGTGGTAATAGCGATCCTGCATAGCCCTGCCCAGAGCGCTTTTGCCAGAGATTCTACAAATTCCTTTAAGAAGGAAACCTTACATAAAGAATTACTTAGAAACCTGAAAATAAACCCACGCGTCCGTAGTTAGCCAGTTAACTGAATTCCTGATGTCTGTACGGATGTGTGAGATGTTTAGGACTTGGCAGTAAATAATAGTTACCTGATTGTCCTGGTGATGAAACTAGTGTTTGTGTATCACAATTCATTACAGCCATTGTATTTTAAAAATTTGAGCGTGTGAAAAAGGTATTTCCTATAGAGCATTAGAATATAGATTAGAATATATAGAATTAGAATTAATTAGAATATATCCCCACCTGCTAAAAAATTGTGAATTTAGGAATCAGATAAATGTTTGTGGCAAAACAGGAAGTTCTTTTTTACTTTATTTTGACTGATGTTTCTTTGATGTGAATTCTAACTCCTGGGTCAGAGCAAAATGGGAAAGTAATATAAGTCAGGTTTGCTTAGTCAATTTGCTTAGTCAGTCTGAGTGATATTACGGAAGTGGCTGCGACCATTAATTTTTCATTTGTGATCTTCTAGTTTTTGAAGTTCGCACGGAGCTTTGTTGATGATTGTCGCCTCAGGCAGTGCCTGAGGACGTGGTGCTTCAGCGAGACGCAGAAAACATACGCCAGACTGGTTTTGCCTTTCTTCTGCGTATGGTTATTCTCTTGGCATGTGACACATGTAAAACAATTAAGTACATTTTACATGACGTGCAGCACTTAGAATCTAAACACAACGTGCTTTCAGTAAGGAAAATGTAAGATTTATTAATCTTATTCTATGGTTAGGTGCAGCGTGTGAATGGTGTCTAATCTACCTCTGAATAGATAATTTACAGTGGTTAGCAGTGAATCCGTCCTTAGAGTATCAGATGAGTGAGGTAAAAGTTGACCTGAGCTGTCACCTCTTGAAAGTTGTGTTCAACAGAGGCTGTGTCCCTGCGTTCTTAAGGTCGATTTCAGGTTACTGATACCCGATATAAAGGATTTTTTGGTTTAAACTACTGTTTGTAACCATATGTAACCTCAGTACATTATACATCTGTAGTTGCTGAAGGTACTCCTGGTTTTCCCTGTAATATCTCATTGCACTCTTTTGATTTTATATTACAATGCAACAGTAAAAGCAAGTAAAAGACTTGTTGAGCTCAGTAAAGAGGAAGAAACCAGAAAACTTCAGTTTCAAAATATTCATTAATAATTATTTCCCCCCATAAGCATCTTGGAGTGTCTGGTTGGTAGAACTGACAAATGGCTTACCTGCAAGAGAGAGATTGTAATCGGCTTTGCCAAGTGGAATGATCTAAAAATGACAGTTCACTGAACCGCCAGCTTCAAACGATGGTATTCGCTAGAAAATTAGTTTTAAAATGCAGATTAAATTCTGTCTTCTCCAGCTTTAAAATAAATCATATACAATATTAGCTCACAAGAGAAAGAAATAAATCATTTGGAATATAATTTGCTTTTCTGTATTGAACTTCATACATGTTCTTATCAAAGGTTGCCTCGCTCTCTAGTAGGCCAGCTAATTTTGGAAGAAAGGCTGAGCTTCAGGTGAATTATTACCATCAAGAGCTTTAGAGAGCTTTAAGGCTTTAATGCACAAGAAGATTGTGGTAGAAAGTTTTGAGTAATGCTCTAAAATGTAGGAACTTCAAAATTTCTGTGACTTATTAGTGTTAGCATAGTATGTCAAATACCCAGTGTGCATTAGGAACTTTGTCCTCACGCCTGAGAACGAGAAGTGGCAACGTCGGCCACTGCTGCTCACGTTTCAGAAAATGAAAAGCGCGTTGTATTTCAGTCTGCTCTATGTCGTGATTTCTGGTGGACAATCCTAATTGGTTAATTCATCTAGATTAAATCTTTTCATATCGGTTCTACCCAAATGGTAATGAAGGTCCTAACATTTGATTTCTGTGCTATTTTTATAAAATCTTCTCATTTTCTTGGTTTTCGTAAGACTTTGTAGGAGCATGAAGAAAGTGTATCGAGGTCGCCTGGCTTAGAGCGTGTGGTAAGTCAGTCCTCAAAAGACTGATGGAACAGGAAAGCCAAATGCTACCTGTAAATGAAATGATCACTAGGTGTCACCCTGGGAAGTTGTTACAGGCTACTGTGACAGGAAGTGATCAAGGAAATGAAGACGGGCATTTTTCTGTTTACTAGAACAGTAGTCAAACTATATGGAAATCACAGAGGAAAAACATTTGAATTTTTTTTTTTTTAGTTTTCTCTGGAGTTTTTGGAGCATGAGATATGCACCAAGCTAATTTGCTCTACATTCGTTTATAAAATGAAATAAAAGGGCCTGATGCTTACCTATCTACCGAGACTCCTCTGTATCATTTGAAAGAAAAATCTTTACATCAAATGGATTCCTTTACTTACACCAAATTTTTTGCTTCTAGGGTAAATACTTCATTTCACTCAAAATGCCCCTTAATTTCAGACAGACTTCTGTATTTTCAGATAGGAAGTTTTCAATTCCTTTAAATCTGCCGCTGTTGATAAGCAGCACTCGCACGTGCTTCTCCTTCCCATCTTCTAGTGTCAGAGAGATCGCATAGGAGCTTCACTTGAGAATCTGTTATTCTTTGTTTATTCTTTGTTTTTTCATTTCCTGTATGAATGTGGGGAAGATTTAAATGTCAAACCTTTCTTTCTCTTCTATCATAACTCTGTTGCTATAAAATCTTATTTTAGATTATCGTCGTCTTTGTATTAGGGATACTTTAAATTTGACGTTAAAAATAAGGAATTGATTCAAGCTGGGACAAAGCTACCTACCAAGCTACTAAAGATGGGAATATTATATACTGGAAGTGTTGGCAACTTCATTAAACACGTGCCCATTGTGACCGTATCGTCTAGAATGAAGAGATAATGTTCTCTCAGGAATTACTCAAATGAGAGACGTAGCATAATTTAGAATTATCCTAGAACTGAAGAGCTTTGGGACTAACATAATTAATACGATCATAAGTTAAAATATTCTAGCTCTTCAGATGTAACAAATCAGGCAACAGTATTAGAGAAAATGCACATTCGAGAGATGCAATAATCCTGATTCTTGTGTACAGCTAGGGCCTAAGAAGACCGAAAGGAAATTTTTGAAGTTTCTTTGTGAGATAAGAATTTTATGGGGAATGGGTTGGGGGAAAAAATGGAAAAAGATTTTCAGTGAAGTATTGGAGAAATTTTTAAATTGTATTTTAATTTTATTTTTTTTCCAAGGATATCATCAAGTACTCTGGAGGTATTTCATTCCTATTAAACTCACTGGTTCCAAATAATGAGTTCCTTTGAGAGTCAGGGCATTTGTCTGCTTAATTTAACAGCACCCAAGGAATCAGGACCTTGCTGACTGTGTGCAAGACAGAGAAACAATAATAATGAAAGAACAAAAATATTTTAATTTGTTTATATCCCTACCAAGAGGCAGCTGTGCCATTCTCTTGTGTAAATTTGTAGAGTTAACGTTAAAAATGTTGTTCTGTTCGATGTGATGTATTTGAAATCAAGTAAAGAATTTTACGGACCTGCAATTCAGAAGAAACTTCCTGTAAGTTTTCTTTGCAATTCAGACTTGTGTGGTTTTGTGCAGAGATTCTTCACTTTTTAGGAACCAGAACAGCTTAAAAGGGGTTGAACATTTTCGGTCATTTTAGTATCTTTGA
Source organism: Buceros rhinoceros silvestris (assembly GCF_000710305.1). Lineage (NCBI taxonomy): Eukaryota > Metazoa > Chordata > Aves > Bucerotiformes > Bucerotidae > Buceros > Buceros rhinoceros. Next base: position 38,467 of record NW_010394592.1, read on the forward strand.
CAGCTCTTGCTTTTGAATTGTCTCTTTTTTTTCCTTTAAAAAATACTTTTTTGTTTGTTTGTTCTTGCTATAAAAGCAGTCAGCATAAATCTCAAAAGAATCAACGGCACCAGTTGAACAGTGGAATTAATAAGGCAGTTGGAAGTAAAATGCAAATACTTAAAAATCTGAAGGAAAATAGTTTTTGGTCTCTCAGTGAAAACAACTTGCCTTGTTGGATTGGAAGGGGTGCCTGGATGCTCAGCCTTAGGAAGTCTTTATCTTTTAAAATTCTTGCCAACTGACCAAATACCGTTGAACTGTTTATTGAGATTAAGCTTCTTATTTTAGTTGGATTTTCTGCTCACTGAAACGTGTTTTTTTTCCTTGTGTTTTCCCTGGTTTTCATTTGCCGCTTTTTATGAAAACTATCTTGAAATCATCTGGCTAGCTCCATGGTGCTCAGGTAGAATTGCTGCAGGCAGGGGTGGTTTTTTATTGCTGGTGCCCACTAGCGCCTCCAGAATTATCATGCACTGGGTTTTGCAGCAGAGTGCAATGAACAGAGAAAAGAAACCCCTCGTGAAATGTTTACAGTCTGATTTTTAAAAAGCAGTTTGGAACTTTTCGGTCCACGTAATGCAGTTTTCCCTGTACAATAATGTGCTGAAATCTGCTTCCTAGGGCTTCCCAGGTGGAAATTAGGTCTTTTTTTTTTTTTTTTTTTTCCCCTTTTATGCCAAACAGACACTGATCGGGTATCCAAGTGTTTCCATCTGAAATAAAACATTTTACGTAACTCCTCAGTATAAAGAATTTAAATGTACCTCAGCTAAGATTCCTGAAGTGCAATAGATCTTTTTAGGTCTTTTTGAAGCCATTCTTTTTTATCTCTTTTAAACTGTTTTTTGTAGCTCTGACCTTAATTTTTTCTTTAAAAAAATTTTACAGCTCTACAGGAAATAAAAGCTGCTTATGCCCATATCCTGCAGTAACTGAGAGATGCATTTAATTAGATGTACTGGAAGTGCTTAACGGAAAATATTTGGGTCTTAAGATGCAAGGCATGCTAGTGCCATGGCCCGGTGCCTGGAAGGGAGGACTGATCCCAGGTTCGTTGAGATCCCCTATCTGAGGATGTCTTCGCCCGAGCTATGGCTCATGTTCTCGTGCTGGGAGGTGCCTGGTGCGCCTCTGAGCTGGCAGCAGCGCCTTGGCTGCACTGAGCTCAGTGGTGGTGCCCGGGGCAGAGCTAGGACCCGCTCCAGGGGCAGCTACCCAAGGCCGAGCTCCCTCCTGCTCCACTGTAGTTTAGAGGCAGAAAGGTTATTATGAAGTTAAACCCAGTGGGGAAAGAAATAGCAGTGCCTCTGTAGTTTTTTTTTTTTCTTCTCCTCTCTCCTGCCTTTTGTTGTTTGGCTCCTTCTGTATTGCTTTATTTAGCATATACCACACTGAAGCACGTCGAGTACATTATCAGGCCAGGCATGATTGCACCAGGCACTGGGATGTGAATAGCAGTTGCTGTTGCAAACTTCAAACATCTGTTCTGAGTTCTGCGAGGGATTGTGTATCCCAGATACCATTACAGTTTGCTTTTCTTTATTGGTTTTTTTTACTGTCTGAACTCTGGGGTAAGGTTCTTTTTTTTTATATATATGATTTGAAAGCCAGCTAATATTTTTAAACATTATCAAGAGATATTGTGATCTGTTTGCAAGTGGCAATATTTTTTTCCATAGGCATTTCTGAGGACCAGGTTGGTATATTCATTACGAAATCCACAGGCATAAGACCTGATGTGCGCTGCTTCCCCAGGACAAGGGGCTCTTAGTGCAATGGATGTAAAATCTCACTTCCACCGGTAATGTTTTGATGAAATGGAGTAGCAGGTATAATCAGTAGTTTCTTCTCTTTCAGAACAATAATTCCAGTTACAGGTAGTGCTGTGGCAGAAATTGTGCTGGATGAGATTGCTTTCC
>NW_010394592.1:40615-41117 GCF_000710305.1 Buceros rhinoceros silvestris
GAACATTACTTTAAATCGATCCTTTGTCGTATACCCTTTTCTCTAACTGTAGACTCAAACCCAAGATGATTACACCAGAAAAGTATGAAATTAAACCCTTAGAGCTCCACATAACCTACACGTTACCTCAGTGTAGTATTTGATCTTAAATGTTACAAACGTGGGTATGTCTTTCTCGTTGTATTGCGTTGTGTCTTCTTGCTCCTCTGGTTTCTGTCAGTTCCAGCTATGGTGGGAGCAGCAGGTAGCCAGACACTGGGTTTGGAAGAACAGGCTTTAAGCAATGACTTTCCCATCACTGTGATGGGAATCCAGCTGGGAATTTGGCCTGTGTAGCCGGGTGTTTGGAGATCCGGTGCACACACAGTGTCCAGCCAGAGTCTGGAGTGTCTTTCTGTTTTCTTTAAGAGACCCTCTGTGTCCCTGAGAGTAGCGCTGAAATTTGCTGGGGATTTGGGGCTCTCCAGCTACCTCTGTGTCCCGGTTTGGGCTAGACTTCCTT
>NW_010394593.1:0-39656 GCF_000710305.1 Buceros rhinoceros silvestris
AAATAATTAATATAATTAGAGTTCAGATAAATGAATTTATGGCATGGTGTCTGTCACTGCATCTGATAATGTGGGCTTCTGCTTTGCTTAGCACTAGATTCTATTCAGGTTAAGATTTATGAAAGATTTATTTCCCACTTTATGAAATCTCCTCACCCCTCCAGGCAATTTGTTTCTTTAGGATCAATAACTATAAAACATATTGTCTCAGTGTAAATGAGGATATAAGAACTGGACCCATGGCCTCTAAATGTCTCCTTTACATAAACAACCTATCGCATGCCATTCTAACCACACAATATAATGCCAAAAAAGGGACCTTTTCTCGTAATGTTGGTGAACAATTGCACTGAACAAAACACGTTAAGTATTAGTCATGGGAGAGTAAGTATGTGCAGATTCTTGCCCTTGAATAATGTCGTATGTATCTCTGATAGCGCTCATGCGAGCAGAACAAATATATTTATCTCTGCGTAATGAGAAGTACTTTTGTTAGGTCAAAAGAAAAAGAACAAAAATACAACAATAAACATAGAGCCCAGTAAGTTAACTGACCGGTGTTTCAAAACTATTACAAAAAAAGTTTGATACAATTCTTTTTTATTGCAGTATCCTGATTCTCAATGGAAATAAAGTCTTTACTAGTAAAAAAAAAAAAAAGCAAACCCTCAAACATTTTTTATTACATTTGCTAAGTAAGTCTGAGCTTCTGTATCTAATGAATGCAAATGCATAAACAGGACGAATCAGTGAAGAATCTGCATATATTCCAGCCATTTAACAAATATTTCTAATTGCCATAGAGCATGCAGACAATTTAAAGGTAGGTTGATATTTGAGGAGCATTGCTTGTTTAACAACAAGATTCACAGGGAGCCTTGATTTCTTTTAGCAGTCTGTTGCACTGTGGGATTTGGAAATCAACAGCAAAACAACCTGGCTATTGCCCCTGGTGTGAGTGCCAGGAATCTCCACCAGTACGAAAGTGGCAGAAATAATGGAGTAAACTTCTGGGCAAATTTTTACCTGTATTTCCACTCTATCCAATCACTCCCTAGCATATCTGGTTTTGGCAGAAGGTAGCTGCAGAATTGTTTCATTTGTAGGGAAGGGACAAAGCAAGGGTGTGATATGTAGACATTAAATTCACAGAAAGAAGACTGAATTATTCATACAGTAGTACATTAATACTCACAAAGCACGAAGCCACCTCAGAATCACTTCCTAATCATTAAAACAAATGAAAACTGTCGTGAACGAAGTAAATTTTTTTGTTACCGAAGGAATAAATTGTTGGACTGTGTCTATCCTCCTGGGGCTAATTGGCAAAAGCATCTACATAGCACTTGGCACTATCTTTTGGGCTCCAGGTGACATCCACCTGACCCTCAGGAAAAGATTAGTATGGCTTCAGAGATGTCCTCAGTTCAAAGTGTCTGAAACGATGAGTTGGCTCTAATGCAGGTCAGCAGAGTGGCATTTACGTAGCACAAAAACTAGAAGTGGAACAAGGATGGGGATGAGAGTGATGCCAAACATGCTACAATGGTATTGAAAAGTTCTGTGGGAAGGAGGTACCCAAGCCACTAAAGTTTCATCCACACTGCCTGCTGGAGGAATGATCCTGTGAGTGCTTCACAAACAAAAAAAGTGTTCCAAGACACAAAAAATGTGCCTTAGTTGCACCACTCGGCACAGGCGGAACCCATGCCATGCACAGTGATAACAGTAACGCTCTATGGACGATCAGGGATCCAATGCTTGACCTCAATATTTCTTTTTTTTTTTTTTTTTTAGCAGTAAGGATGTAGCCTTATTGTCTCCCCTGAAGCCTGAGTCTAAGCACTGCGGGAAAAAATTGGTCATTACTTGTTTTTAATGTAGAAGATAAGCAACAAAAAAACCCCCAAGCGGGCTGTTGGTTATGTACTTCATAGTATCTTACAGTGTATGAATAATACATGCTAATTTCAGTATGATATTGGACTGTATGATATGGTAGTTTCAGTATGATATGTAGAGGTGGCTGAAGGTCAAAAACTGGATTTCCTTTTTTGTGAGAAAGAGAGGCTGAAGAACATGGCTTTATGAAGGCAATGCAGAAAACATTAAATTTTAAATGTTTCTCTCAACTATCAGCACTTCAAATTTGAAAATCAGAACCCCAAGAAATAATTATTATTTAAGTTCACTTTTATTTATCAAATCATGTATACCAATAATATGACTTGCTGCCTAAATCATCCTGTTCTAAACACAGATGTTCAATGTATCCATCCTTGGGAAAACAATCTCACTACTATTGCTTTCGTAAGTACATGCTTTTATTCATTTTATTAGTAGGAAAAAAGAAAAAGTCTTGGAATGCTCTTCTTGCATGATCACACATTGTACTATAAGACACCTGTATTATAAATCCCATCAAGTTACATAATAATTTGAAATCTAGTTACCAATGGATTAGGTTTTTTTCTGTTACCATCCAATTCTTATTCTCCAGTTGGCCCCCACAAACAAATCTCTGCTCCTGCTTTGAATTTCATGGGTGTCTTTGGGATTCATACAAGAAATACTGACTCTTCACTACCTACTAGTTTCAGCCAGAATAGCAAGAATACTTCCTGTAAGTTTGATAAGCCTATGTAGAAGAGGTCCTCTGAAAAAGATGACCTTAAACGTTTGTATTTATTCTCTGCAACTTGTTTCCCTCCCTAAATTCAGTTGTATCTGTCTGACCTATTCTCTAGACTCTGTAAAAAAGGTTATGTATCAAGAAACTACTTTTCAAGAAGGTAGGAAATAATCTTTGCGTCTCCTCAAAAGAACCCTGAATTGTTAAACCCCTAAGAATAACGTAGTAGGATCTTCATTATAAAGCTGCCTTCATTTAAAAAAAAAAACAACCAAAAAACTCCCTGTTTTCTGGTTCCATCCCTACAGTCTATCCCCTGTGCAGATGACAGGTTCTCAGTTCTGTTCACAAACAAGTATGTGTATGCCAATCACTTCTGCTCATTTAAGCTTGCTGGATACGTATCCTTGTGGGGGCCTGTGACACAGTAGCCTCCCTATGCCAAGTATTTGTTCAAGGAACATTAGAAAAAGCACTCCAAAGCAAAAAAATTGTTCACATTCATATTTGGTTTCATCAAAGTGTTTGCTTTACTAGTAGGTGGTTAAATAAGGTGTGGGGGAGTTCATTTTACAGAAAAAGATCACAAGCAATTTAAGATCTTTCAAGAACAGATTCCGGGCACCCATGAGTATGTCTCCAATGCCTCAGGAAAACTGTCTTTTCATAATGCCTACTTGTAACTATTTGTACTGCTGCTCGATTAACATACCACACAACATTTTTATTACAGAGCCTGCAACTTAAATTATCCTTTTGAGTTATATTTTTTTTCAGTTAGTATGTAATCCTGGATATTTATGAGGATTTGCTTGTAATGACCACTCCACTGTTTGCCCTTAATTTGCAACTGGCAGCCTTGTGACCGTGGATGAATCTACTGGGAAAGTCTGCTTCTCTTTGAAATCTAATACAGGGACAGTTTATTCACCAAAGCTAACTTTGCTCTTGGTAAAGCTAACCTTGCCAGGCTCTCCTGCAGTCAGAGGAGTCAGATAGGTTCCTCCAAAGATGAAACTTAATTTCACACATCCAGGCTTTCCATATGCCTTCTCTTTCCATTGCTAGTCAAGAACACAATACATGATCTGCAGTTTAAAGTACAGATCAGCATTTACATTGCACTCCTATATTTATCATTGTAGCTTTTTGCAGAGTACAGTTCTCGTTAATCCCAAACATGGCCACCTAAAGAAATTCAGGTATGATTCCATATGCCATGGTTTTTTCATCCCTCTGGTGCTCACTCGCTCAAGTTAACGTGACTGAAAATTATACTTGCTTTGCTTATCCAATCATTACACACACAGATGGTCAACTTCTGAGAAAATGACAAAGGAGAGATGGAAATTTCTGAGTCTAAACTGATAGCTGGAGGTATAAATCACAACACAGGCACAAGTGTAGGAGAAAAACCTACAGAAAGAACTATCCTGCAATGTGAGGACAACCGATCTTCTATAATTACCTTTTTTAACAACTGTGATAGATAAATACAGAAATAAAGAGCTAAAATTCATAGATTTTATTTATGCATCAAAGCAGACATACAGAATAGGGGAAAATTAAAGTACTACATGAGTTTTCAAACCCCAGCCTAAAGATGGCTGGAAAAGATGAAAAATTACTGAGACAAATACACATGTGATAAGCTGTGGAATTCTTCAAAAAGTTAAATGATTCTAAGATCTCTTCCAAATAAGATCTCTTTCCAACACCTTCAAAAGACTTAGAAATGTCAATCTAGTAAGAAATCTTCACGTATTAGTTGTAATGAAAACCAGTATTTTTAAATAGAAGTATTTGAAAAATATTTTTGTCATGGAAGTTTTGATGACAAAATTCTGCCAAAGTTTTCCACAGAAATAATTTACTTTTCAAAGGAAAACTGAACAGCAAATATTTTGTTATTTAAAGTTTCACTGGTGTAAAAAGAAAATGTTGATTTGTAAATGCAGTCTCTGCAGTTCATTGAAGTTACAGCTTTACACTCTTCATTTTGTTCACACCTTTCCAGAGGCACCCACAAATTAAGCAGTGATCAGTGAAGGTCCTGGACGAGAATTATAAAGGAGAATTTAATGTGAATGAAGACTCAGGCTACAATGGAGACTGAGGTATCAAAATTAAACTTGAAGAACTGCAGCAGGAACTGCAGACAAATATTTTCTGGTGCCGATTGATCATTTGTTTTGTTTAATTTTCAGCACAAGACCAGAAACAGCTTGTAGTGTTCTTCTATTTTTTCTTTTTGTAGAAAACTCCGTAGTTGACAACTTCAAATGTTTTGGTAAAATTCCTCTTTACAAGACTTAAATTTTTCAGGGAAGCAGACAGATGGGTATTATTCAATTATTAGAAACTTTCATACCTTTTAAAATAAGGAAAGGTGTTTAATATCATATTGTCTTCACTTTGGTCCTTCTTCCCTTGAGTCCCCCTACTTCATTTGCCTTGACTGTACACATCTTTTGTGGAGAGAACAAATGTTAAACTTATTCCCAATGGCTCCCCAGGTGGTCTTTTCGAAATATGTTCTGATACATACAATTTTATAAGCACTTGGTCAACAAATTGCAGAAAAATTTGTTAAATAATGAAAAGATATTTAGATATACACTGCCGAGAGAAAATGAATACAGAACCCATGTCAGTAAAATGTATAGCATCGGCTCAGCAGTGAAAAACACAATGCAGTAAAAAAAAAAATTGAAGTTATACATTTATCTGAGGTTGTGAAAACCTGTACAAAACATTTGTGTTATTTTCCAAACAGTACATAAACACATTGTAACTGTATTGCAATTCATAAAATGAAAAGAGCTAGAGTTGAAGGATAGAATCACAGAATCACAGAATCATAAAATGGTTTGGGTTGGAAGAGACCTTCAAAGGTCATCCAGTCCAACCCCCCTGCAGTGAGCAGGGACGTCTTCAACTAGTTCAGGTTGCTCAGAGCCCCATCTAACCTGACCTTGAATGTTTCTAGGAATAGGTTATCTACCACCTCTCCAAGCAACCTGTACCAGTGTTTCATCACTGTCATTGTAAAACATTTCTTCCTTATATCTAGTCTGAATCTGCCCTTTTCTAGTTTAAAACCATCATCCCTTGTTCTGTTGCAACAGGCTCTGCTAAGCTTTGGCATTTCTTACTTTTTCCTGAAAGTTTAATTTAGCTTTCAAAGAGAAAATAACAGGGGACTTAATGTGGTGTATAAGTAAAAAGACTTAATATCAAACCACGCGGGTTTGTTTTGGTTTGATTTGGTATTTTTCCCAAAAATATAATTACTAGCTGAAACAGAATTTTCTGGATTAGATGTGGACACTAGTATTCAAATGCTCTGATCATAAATATCTAATCTGTCTCCAGAATAAGAAAAGACAAAAGGGTCCCTGGTACTTCTCAGCTAGTACAGTCCTGTCAAAGAAGCTGAGATTTTCATCTACTAATTGCATCAGCATTGGAAGGGCCAGGTGATATTATTAGAAGAATACATATTTTTGTTGGGTGTCTGAAAAGCAAGATGATGGATGTGCAATATAGAAAAAGGAATCAATAGTCCAAAGCTATGGGCCTCACAAAATCAGCTTTGTTGCCTAGAGTGTTCTTCAAAAACCAAGAAAAAAGGCAATGTCTTGAAATGAGATGAAATGATGCAACAGAAAAATAACCAAAGGACCTGAAGCACTTTAATGACTTGGGTATTTTGGTGGGTTAATCACAGAGCAATATTTATCCTCCCACTGGTATCGTTCCGTTACATGGCGCTTTAATCTGTTTTCCTTCAGGGCAAGAGAGATGCCACAAGGAATATTGTCACCCAGACAAGGAGTTCCCTCTCTCTCCCAAGCTCCTCTCCCCCCAGTACCTGCTTTTTTTATTCGATATAAAAACATAAAGCCAGGTGCAGAGCCAGTTTGTGCAATTTTGGAAACTTCACACTGACTTTCATAGAAATAGTCAGAGCAGAAAATCTAATTGAGGACAAAAATTAAAAATAAACTTAATCCGCTTAGAATTATTAAATGAATACATATTTTAGGTGTACATTTGAAACAAAATAATATGCCTCCTTAACAAATGTGGCAAGTGGAAACCATATGTCCCTTCAAATTTGCACACATTTGTTTGCAAACATACATAAAAGGAAAAGAATTATGCAGAAAACAAATATTTTCTCAGAATTATTTAACAAGTACTCTGAAAGCAGTTCTAAATTAAGCAGGCAGTGGCAGTCCAACTGAAGAAATCACTTCTCAGTCTCACTATATGCAAACCAACTATGTGAAAAATGTAGAGACGAATTATCAAGGGATAATGTAGGTGATGAATTATCCTAACTGGAAGGGAAGCAGTCAAAATTTTAATAATTTAGATTACTTGTAAGGGGATGATCCAAAGAAAGCAGATGTAGGTGTCTCAGCTGTCTGGAAATTGAATCAGGAGCCTCAGAAGGGTGACAAATTCCATAGGGATCTGCCTACACAATATGAATTGAAATTGGGAAGTGTAGGTGCACATCTAAAATTCTACTCCCCCAGAGTTTAGGGGGGCTTTAACCAGAATTACAGAATGGAAGGGGCAGTTCTGATCTACCTGGGGCAGCTGAGGAATTGTGAGTCTATGAACGTGTAATCCCACCAAACTGAAGCATGTGCTGAACTAGCCGATTCTGTGGGTAGCACTTTACTAGATATATTTTTGCCAGTCTGCACCATCCTTCATTCTATAGCTTGGTTACGTTCAGCAAAGAATTCACAACTTCTCCCCAAAGAAGAAAATATAGATGAAGGGACAGTTTATGTCTAGCAGTTACAGCAGTTAAGAACTATGTGTAGCTTGCACAATTGTACGTGCATTTTATTTTTTTTCTAAACTTTGTAGAATCATAGAATTCCTTAGCTTGGTAAAAGCCTTTAAGATCATCAAGTCCAACTGTTAACCCAGCACTGCTTACTCCACCACTAAACCATGTCACTAGGTACCACATCTCTATGTCTTTTTAACACCTTCAGGGATGGTGACTCCACCATCTCCCTGGACAGCTTGTTCAAGTGCTTAACAACCCTTTGGGTGGAAGAATTTTTTCCTAAATTTTTCCTAATAACTAACCTAAACCTCCCCTGGCACAACTTGAGGCCATTTCCTTTTGTTCTGTCACTTGTTACTTGGGAGAAGAGAACAACACTCACCTTTACAACCTCCTCTCAGGTAGTTGTGGAGTCTGATATGGTCTCCCCTCAGCCTCCTTTTCTCCAGGCTAAACAACCCCAGTTCCCTCAGCTGCTTCTCACAGGTCTTGTTCTCTAGATCCTTCACCAGCTTTGTTGCCCTTCTTTGGACATGCTCCAGCACCTCAGTGTCCTTCCCTTAGTGAGGGGCATAAACCTGAACACAGTATTTGAAGTGTGGCCTCACCAGTGCTGAGTAAAGGGGGACAATCACTTCCCTACTCCTTCTGGCCTTACTACTTCTAATACAAGCTCTGACGCTGTTGGCCTTCTTGGCCAACCCAAGACCAAATAAGCCAGAAATAGAGCTGCAAGCAAAATAATTTAAAATGACTATGTCTGCCGTGTTTTAATGTTAACATTGCAGCTATCCATTACAGTTGCTCAAAGCGTGCCTACAAGATGGGTTTCAGAAGTAACTCAAGCACCTCATTTGGAGACTAGATACCTGCTGATATTAATACAGGTATAAGTATGCAGAATAGGCAGACTTAGAGAAATTATTGTAATTCTGCACAAATCCAGTCCTGAATGTCCAAATTTTCTTCAAACATGGGATTTCCAAAGGCAAATATTTCCCAGAGGAATACAGATCCCATAAAAGTGTTAAAGCAAAGGATGATATGGTACCTTCATGAAATTGATGTTTCACTGATATACACACCCACACTCCTGGAACTTTGTAAAAGTTGTAAAAGTTCTGAATAATTACCAAACAAAATGCTGATTGAGGCCTACAAACCCTCTGAAGTTATACCCATTTTACAGATATTTACATTTAGGCACAGGAAGAATTTGACTTTTCCACCATTTTACTTATCCTCGAATTTCCTGTGAGTTCAAAAGTCCTCAGGGTGTCATCTAACAGACAACTCCCCTTTCCTTGAGTCACCATACTCAAAAAATTAAAAACTTAAAAAGGATAAAGAAGATATTGGATGCAATGCACACCCTCTGACATGGGAAGCTTTTCATTTTTCTTATTTCAAGAATTCAAGATGCTGAATTAATTAGGCCATTAACACATTAAAAGTAAGTGCTAAGTGTTAATAACTTCAATTTAATCACTGCTGAGTCAGTTTTATTTTACACAGACTGATGCTGTATTTTCAGCTAAGAAAATACATAGCAATTAGAAATTACACAGCAATTATGATCTAAGTGTGATAATTCTTTAAATGTGTTATAAAGTACCTGACAGGGTTTTGATTATACATTAAAAGTTTACTATATCACCAGCTTAAATTCACATGCTTTGTATTGAAGCAAGAAATGCTCTGATACAGGTGGGTCTCGGTAATTTCTAATTTCCATACTTCAGCTTTCCAAGTAATTTCCAGTAATTCCGTATGCAAGAATGGTCATAAAAACAAGTCAGGATTGGCTAATATGCAACAAAATATGTGAGACAATGGCTATTAATTGTTGTGGATCACTTTCCTAGTGATATTCAATATCCATATTCAATTACGATATGAAACATTATTTTGGGAGATTATTTTGCTTTTGAGACGATATTATTGACCAAAAAAAAAGACATTTTTGAAAAATACCTTTTAAAAGAACATCAGCTAATTTCATAGAAGAAAAATGTTTTGATGTTCTTAAAACATTCATGTATATTTGTTAAATAAATATTCTTAGAACTATGATTCATAGGAAGCCTATTGAAGTAGTATCATTAATTACACTTGAGATGACAAAAATATATTTTTCTTCTCACCAGTATGTTAAGAATTTTTTTGAGTGCAATCAATTTATCCTTATCTACTTAAAAAGGTGATTTACTGGCACAAAAGTTTCCATTTCGGGGGAACCACAGTATTTTTCACTGAATGTTGATGAATCAGAACAGTCTGAATCCTCTTTTGCTAAAGGTGTATCTCAAAAACCAGAAAATGTATCAAAACTAATTCACTCCGATCTGTGTTCTCATAGTGGTCTTATTCCTTTGAAGTGTGTATCCTTAAAGCTAATTCAGAAATTTGTTTCTAAATTTCAGAAATCACAACTTATTTCAGAGAATGGAATTCAAAGAAAGCTTGGAAATAATTAAAAAGCTTGCAAAATATGCACAATGCACGTCACAATGAAGCATTGGAACAAGTTAAAACCTGGATTTTGTACACAGTGTCTGTTACTGCTCTGATAACACCAGTACACTGACATGCCTTACTTTATCAATAACCTTATGACATTAGGTTGGTTTTGTCCAAATCTTAACTATGAGTCAATTAATTTTGTAGGAATCTCCACTTTCTGTTGTTTTGGTTTGTTTGTTTTTTTTTTAAAAAAGAAAAGATAAAGTATCTAATTGTCTTAGTAGCAAGGGAACCCTGAGAAAAGTTGTCTGAGAGCAATCTGGAATCTTAAAGTTCAGAGGAGAAATGAAGAGAATCTCAAATACATTACTTTGTAAAAATTGATGTTCAAGCCATCCATTTTTTTGTAAATCTAAAACATGGCTTCTGAACAGAGTTGGCAAACTGTAAATTATTTTAGAACAGAATCGACATTCTTTGTGAAAGCATTTTTGGATTTCCCAGCAGAAGGAGCAAACAGTTGAAAAGTTCTGGTCAGGAGTTTTTCTTTAGAGCATATTCAATCACATTAGAGGATAATTGCTGCTTCTTGCTAATATTCATGAACAACTGCGAGGAGCATTGCTGCCTCTGGAATACACAAGCAGTTCTGAAAATAATGCAACCCCAATACACGGAACACTTTTACTTGTAGGAACAGCCTCTTGCTTCTGCAGTTAAACACCTAAATTCTGCTTCTTCCTTTAGAGTCTATGTAGTACTATTGTATTTTGTAAAAGAGTTCTCCAAGGTATGCAAAGTACCTTTTAGACCAGAGAACATTTTTCCCCAAGCGAAGTTCAGGTGCTGTAAAGCATGCAGTATAGTTCTGCTTTGTGCCTGTCTTCATGCTTGGTTGAATGCTACGATTCAGCTACATCGGGTATTCTCAGTCGTATATCTGCAATTTTATTTTAAAGTATTGACTAGATAGGTAGAGACTGTCAGAACGTTACATTAGTCTCAAAGCATTTTTACTGCAGCCAAAAGAAACTTAAGCTTCAGTCTGCCCCGTTACCACTGTTTGCCTTACAGTGACTGGAACAAGTCACAGATGACGTTACCATGCTGGAGAGGTATCTTCCCCAGTGCAGTACCACCCTTTACTTCTCTGTCTGAGGCATGTAAATCCTAATACTTTATTTTCATCCGTTCTGTAGTATTTTATCTGCAAAACTACTTTTGATCACTATTGAATAATATAAATTGATGACATCAAAATATTTTTGTGTACATGAATTGATGTAACGCAGCTGTTAAGACTGCTTGGATTTGACAGCATAAAGTAGTTGTTAAACTAAATCAATGAAATTTTCATTTACCAGTCAGGTAAATAAAAGAGGAGAAATTTTCTGGTCATGACTGTATAATCTTTTAATAAACAGTTTCTGTTTCAGACAGTATTCTAGTATACATACATCCTAATAGCATATTCCTGTCTCTGAAGACCCTTTTTTTTAACCTCTTTTATTTTTATCTTCTGCCTGCTTTCATCAAAGAACAAACCTATCCTATTTGTTCTTAAATTGCATTTGCCTCAGATAACTCACAGGTTTATGAAAGGCAGCTTAGGAAAAAAGGCACCCCAAAAGAAAAAGTTTTGTGACACAAAAAGATAATATCTCCCTTTAATTCTATACATATTTTTCTTTCTTTCTTCACAAGACTGAAATGAGTTTCATAAGAGTACATTTAACTTACACATTTAAATGAAAACTACAGTGACATTACAGAATTAATTATAGACTTAGCAAGCATTATCATTACTTTATTTCTTCTATTAAATAGTAGCACATTTGCATAATAGTCCATATATTAGGAAGCTTGTTTAGATACTGCTAGTACCCTCTCAGTCTGCAGAGATGTAGACAAATGTCTCATACATCTCAGGCATAATCCCCCATCACTGGGATGAATTCATGTGCCCTTCTCTTGCTCTCCTGCCAGCCTTCTGACTCTGGCTAACCATTTCAGTAGAAATCCTCCACCCTTTTTCAGAGCACAGCAGCAGAACTTTGCTCTTATATGTCTTAATGCTCTGCAACAGATCATTCAGGAATCCAAGTGCAAAGAAACGTCTACTGCAAGACAGGGCCTTAAGCTCCATAGAAGGCACAAACTCAGACACACCAAATATGCTTTGTGCACCAAAATGACCCTTGCTCACTACCAAGACTCTTCAGAACTTCATTGAGCTCTCTTCTCTGGCTTTCAGATGGAATATCTTAGGAGCTTTCCCCATGGTATATGTAATTTAGGTTGTATCGATGTATTTTTACCTGTGTCTTATGACTCATATAGGTGACCATGTTTTAGATGTTTTCAATAATTAAAACTTTCAATTTATTTTTCATCAATACTCTCCTTTTTTTTAGTTTAAAAAAATTACCAATAATAAAGTCACCTATACCTAAGAAATACAAATGGATAGCAAATGGCAGAATTGCCCATACCAGACTAATAGACCTTCTTCTCCACTTCTGCAATTCCAAATTACAGAACATATGCCTGGCAGTCACTTACCTGAACTATGCCTATTTTGTGGCCCGGAAACTCTGATGATAAAATATACTTGGCATACCTTAATTTGTTGGTCCCAAAAAGTCAGCAGTCATTTACCATTTTTGCTGGTACCATTTTTGCTTATCAAGGCAACATAATCATTCTGAAGACACTCATTATTAGAGACAGGCATGTTTGGGAGACTTTGTAAGATAGGAAAATACATCATTATCAGAATCCGCCGATTTATAAAAAGGCCTATGTTTATGAAATAATAACAGAGTGATTTGGAAGTAACAGATGGAATTAGAAAAAAGTGGAAATGTCAAAAGTACAATGGAAAAGGGAAAGAACATATGAGAAACTGTGTTTATGTGAATAATCAATATTCTGTATACAACTAAAAAACGAGTATTAATTACTCTGCATGAAGGAGCATTTGAGGCTGGTTAAAAAGCAGTTTGCCAGCAGGCTGAACAGGAGCAAGGAGATGCCGCCTTTAAGCACCAAAGACATCAGATCCCAGAAAAGAGGACTTACGCAGTTCAGAGCCTCCCTAGCTAATCCAGTCAAAATCTGCAGTGGGAATCACAGTTAGCTGCCCCAAATCGCTGCCTACAAGAAGCATCATCAAGGCTATCTCCTTTTTTATCACAGAATGCCCCTGGAAGGTAATGGCAACTAAACAGCACTGTTGCTGACTGTGAAACTGTAGCCTCAGTGTTGAGAAACAGATGGGAATTTGGAAATAATTGATTAGGCTTAAGTGGGACAGAACTGATTGCTTCACAAACTGTTGTTACATTCTGAGCTCACGTAACCCAGGGAACTCTGAACAAAGATTTACCAGTTCTTTTGGCTGGAGAAGAACTTGAGAGGTGCAAGAGTGTGACGAGCCGAAGCTAAGACTACATTCTATAACTGATTTATTAAATAAATGTTTCTGATATTCTAACATTAAGCTTTTACCAATTAAACTTTTATTTGTAAGACTGTCTCATATTGTGAGATGAATCATGATTTAGTCAAATAAGAGTATGAAAAAATTTCCAAGGAACCTATATTTTGGAACATTTTTAAACTCAATGGGAATTGAGTTTATTTTCTGCAAGTCTGCTAGGGAACAGTGTAGGAAGAACATAAGGATGGATGTTTTAGATAATAGCAAATGCCTATCTAGTCCAGAAGTGTGTCTCTTAAAAGGAGACGACTAGGTAATGAGGATGTAGGACAAGTATTTACGGTACTTCACCTAATACTTTCTCAGTTTTCCACCATGTTGTGGTTTAGGAATGCCATGAGCCAGAGGTGATCCATTTGCTTTACTAAACAAGCAATAGATTCTTTTTTGAGATATTTTTTGAGCCTCCGCTGAATCCATGTAAACTTTGGGCGTCCAAAGAATTTGGGGTTAGGATTTCTAGAGCTTTGCATCAGAAACTCTGCATGAATCACTTTTGTTTGTTCTGAAATGGTCACCAGGTAACTTGACCTTAAAGTAAGTTGACATTCATGTCTTACTAATACTTTTTTGTTGTTTGTTTTAATGTTCTCTTGAGTATAAGCTTGTTTACTGTGAGAGTGGTGTTCAGAGATGCTGAATTTGGCAGAGTTCCTACCAGCAGATAAGATACTGATCTAGCAAGGTGACAATGACTAAAAAAAAAGCTCCTTCCAACTACCCTAATTCTGGACAAAATTCCACAGTGTCAGACTTAATAGACTGTAATTCACACAATTCCTGGAAGATGTACCAAAGTTCCTTCTTTCTCAATCTATGCATAAAAGAAAGAAGAGTGTACACTCCATTCACTCCATCTTTCACCTGTATGAACAAGTAGTGGAGAAAACAGCCTGGATCAGTCTGTACACTTTCCTTGTAACTGGGAGCAAGGACCTGCGCCTCAGTAGCCTGTTATGGGAGATGAGTGAAAGGAGAAGGAAGGAAGCATACATTTCCTGTCAACCACCAGAGGAAAGATATATAAGACTTTTGAGGCAGGGGGACACAGAAAGAACCTTACCCTATGACCTGCATGCAAGTACTGAATAAGCTGAACAGTTTCATATCATAGGCCTTGCAAATAGTATCCGTTTCATTGCTGGCAATACTGAACTTTCAAAACTTTTATTACTAAAAAATTAATGCTTTAAGTATAATGTATTGATTTTGAATTATTACTTTTCTTTTTTATTTTTATTTCTTAAATGCCAAATATAAGTGCACCAATATTTAGTGTAGTTTGATACAGGCACAAATTTACGTTGAACAGATGACATGCAAATATGTTGAAAATATGTTTTATTTTGCTCACAATACAATCAAAACTTCGGATATATTTAGAATGTGTTTAGTGCCTTATTAAACTGTGTACCTGGTTACACATGAGCTTTCCCTATTCTTCATCTGAAAAAAAGCCTAGTCAAGAGAATTTATGGGCTACTTCAGGCTGAAATTTGGAAAAAAGCATGTATTATATATTCATTAATCGGTGAAAGTCCTTCTTTTTACAGTCTTCTTTTGTGCCAGATACTGAAACTGGATCCGTTAAAGGCAAATCTCCTAATTCATAAGGAGCCCTGGTGAAATTACTTAAGTCCAACATATGGATTTTATCCATAAGTTTTCATCCCACAACTTCTAGAAACCCACAGTTGTCATCTGAAGCACGTTGCATTTGCAGAATTCCATATGTCACTGCAAGTTTCTCACTAAGTAAAACTGAGTCACAGACATATATGTATTTAAAGGGATCTAAAATCTAAATGTCGTTTGAGTTTCTAAGTCAGTCTTTGGACAGGCATTTTTCAGTTTGAGGTGAATCTTCTACTCACTAAAGAGTGTGTATAAGATAGTACGTTCTCCAGTAATGTAAACAGAAATGTACTAGGAAGCTGTCCTGTAGATAACTATTAAAATGCCACAAATTTAATGAAAAACCTCTTTTGCAAGATTGTGAGGAATTAACTTCTTTTGATCTATATGGCTGCATGTCAATATCAGAAACTTTAAAGTCAATAACTTGGTAGATGATTGAACAGATGAGTACAGCCAGATTAACTAGAGAAAAATATCTTAAAGACTAGTTTGGCAAAAGCAAGATACATCGTGTGGAATTCAGCTGGTGAGTGCGGTGTAAATGCATTCACAGTATATAGTACTCACAGTACCCACAGTACCAGTTATTAAAGACTGAAACTGGCAGTAGAGGTTTGCACTACAAAGAAAACAACATGCTCAACTGTAGATACAAATTAGTTCTAAATTTTTCTGTATTAAAACCTGCTAAGTGAGCAGTAATAACTTTAAACTTCACTGTTTTGCTAGACATAATGTAATTCGAAATTTTTCTACAACAAGGAGTTCTCTTGACCCTTAAATTAATTAGTTTTATTGCTACTTTTGTTTTTATTCTTTCCTAAGCCTGCTGGTAGCAGTGAATTGCTTGTGAAGAGCACAGAATGGAATAAAAAGGCTGAACTGAACCACTGTGTTGAAGGGAGGAAAAAACCTTTGTAATTTATTAATGTATTCAAGACTGTTAGAAAACTTT
Source organism: Buceros rhinoceros silvestris (assembly GCF_000710305.1). Classification (NCBI taxonomy): domain Eukaryota; kingdom Metazoa; phylum Chordata; class Aves; order Bucerotiformes; family Bucerotidae; genus Buceros; species Buceros rhinoceros. Next base: position 16,007 of record NW_010394593.1, read on the forward strand.
ACAATTTAATTATTGGAAGATTATAGAACTGCTTCAGTGCTTCTGTACTGCGTTAAATAAACTGTACGTGAAAGGAGTAATAAATGAAATTGTTAATTTCAGTGCATCCTTAGGCAATACTAAGAGAGGGGGGTTTACATTATTTAGAGCTCCAAATGGATTTGAGTTTATATACAGTAATAAATCTTAACTACATTGTTAATTAACCCTGCCTCAAGCCCCTTTTTACCTTAGGAGTTGAAAGATGCAGTCTGTTAGGATAACTCACCATTCATATTCTTAAAGATGTTTAGGACTGGGAGGATTTGCCGATAATAGGGCACCAAGGCCTCCCCCACCTTGTCTGCTGACACCACCAGGTGCTGGAGGACTTTCAGTGTGATGCAGATGACCTGTCGGTTGCGAAGGTTCAGTGCATCTAGGATATAGAAAGAACCACAGGCAGAAAGCAGAATTAATTTCTAGAATGTGGAAGGAGGGGGAGTCCTCCTCTAATGGACAAATTTAATTAAACTGTATTCTGCTGGGGATTGTAAGTGGGCCTTTATTAGCCCAGCTTTGAAAGATCCCAAAGATGGATTGCAATCCTGATGTTATAAAATACTGCCTTGTCTGATTGTTATTTGTTCCCACAATTTGTGCTGACTCTTCAGTAACCCAAAGAATGCAGCTCATTATTCCCTCACGCTGCCTCTGTAATACTGGTGTGGTCCAAACAAATAAAAATAAAATGTTCAGTCAGTACCATCGGGCTCAATGGAACTAAGACAACCTGCAAAGGTTGACAACAGATACATTCTAGTGCAACAATTAGTGTTTGTATGTTTGTACTCATTTTACTCCATGATCATTTTATTCATTCAGCTAACAATTCCTACTATTCTGAGAATCAGTACAATGAAGCAAATGTTTATAGGAAAAAAACCAACATAAAAAAACCTTGTAGGCTTTTTTTAAGAGACAAACATTCTCGAAAGAAAGAAATATTTTGTCTGGCCTACTCAGATTTTTCTCGTAGCTTTCAATGTCATGCTTCTAATCTTACGAAACTAAGACATTTCATATACCTTTTGTTTCTCCTCTTTTTTAATTTTACTAAAAGCAAGAACTTCGCATTCTCTTCTGTAATTAAAAATGAGTCATGCTTGAAACACACTTTTTTTTTTCCCTTGCAAAATCCCTCTTGTTATGAAACCTCCTCTGAAATTATGCAGCTGGAAGGAGTTGTCAAATTTGGTACACTGTTATATATTGGTCTAATACTCCGGTGTTCTGTCCACTTACATAGACATCATTGCACGGGGAAAGCAAAACTGTAAAAAACAAGCTCCTATTCAATGCTATATGCTTCATAACAGAAGTATAGAAATATGTGATTCAACATAACGTTAGTATAAGTGCTTGGAAAAAAATATATTAAAGAACACACTGAAATCTGAAGAGGAGTTACTAACAACTTTTCCAAGAACTGCCTCTTTACCCTGAAGTAATAGGATTCAGTATTTCTGGCACTGTTGTGTCAGCACACAGGAATGAAATGCACAGTTTCATAGGGAAGGAAGGAGTTTTCTCACACAGGAGCAATGCCAATTTCTCTATCTCTTCAAGGAAATACACTGTGCTGTCTACCTGTCAAATGTTAAAAATCAGAGCTGGACATCCAAAGCAAGGGCAAGGCAGATTGGCTGTGTGAATGTGTACAGATAACTCTTGGAAGTCAGCTAGCGAGTAACTTCCCTTCACAACTCTTAGCACGCTCATGAACAGCATCTAAAACTACTGTTCATCAACAGTTAGAGAGCCCAAGCTATAACGGTACTGCACTGCATCATAGGGTCATTCCAAGTTGAAGAAGTGATAAATTAAAATACAGACTGCATTCCGTATTTCTTATTTACCAGTCCCTGCTGTAGTTATCAGGCTATACCTAAATTCGTACTGTCTCTGAGCACGTTAATTTGTGATAAGGAGTCCATCAATGCAGCATGCTGACACCAAGTTCCAGCAAAGTTATGTATTGTAGATGTTCTAAGGGTCCTTTAGCAAAGAGAGACTCTCAGATACAATTTTAAAGATTATGTCAATATCCAGGAAAATATTCTCTTACAGCAGAACAGGTATTAATAATTTTCTTAAAGGAGTGACTGCAAGACGAAGCACTTGGGGGTTCTAACATATAGCTTTATTCGCATATTCAGAAATAGTAGCTAACCAAACTAATAGTGAAATTATTACTAACACTTGTAATTTTCTGTACAATAATTATTAGTTGTACATAAAAAATCATTGAATATTTGTATTCATTTGTATGAATGAGTTCAAACATGAATAAAATTAATAAAATTAACTATTAATACAAATACTAATAATTAACTTAAGGGACATAAAAATTAACTACCAACAGAAATCACAGCTTTAATACTTAGCCAACAAATTGTACCCACTTCCAGGAATAATTTTTCCTGACTGTAGAAGATATCCTAGGGGATGACAGACCTTATTTTTAGGCATGCGAAGGGTGCCATGTAAGTGGAAATGGCTGTCCAACCACCCCTAGGAAGGACATTTTCTGACATCATGGCTCCCAAAGGTTTTCACAGTTTTCTGTTTGCAGAGTCCTGCCTTATGCGACAACGACCCTGGTTTGAGTGGAAGCCAAGACTGCCCTGGTAAAGATTAACTCCTTAATAAAGTCAGGAGTGTCAATTGTACCTCATGACTGAGAAGACATTCCAACGAGCGCAGCAAACTGAACACATTCTGAATCCAGAAGAATATTTTCAAAAGACAGCTCAAGGCAGAACCTGTCATGTAAGTTTCCTTGTGCTGGCTGGAACTTTAAACAATAATACTAGCACTTGTTTCATCTGTATGCTAGAAAATCAGCCGGACACTTGTCTCACCTCCCTTAAAACAGAGAAATCTCATCCCCCATTTGACACACAAAGCGAAAGAGAGAATTTAGATCAAGATTTTGAGTGCTGAAGTGATGGATGTGGTAGAATCAAACAGACAGCAGAATTTGAGCCTGAAGCCCCTCAAATTGCAGATATCTCCAGTGTGTGCTAGGAAAACACTTGTAAGTATCAAAAGTAAGATCAAATTGACTGCAAAACTCTTGTTATTATTATTAAATATTTGAACTGTGGCATGCATAGCAGTCAACCAGCTCCTGGCTTGATTATATTAGGCACTGTATAAACATTTAATTAGAGACAGTCCCTGCCCCAAGGATACGTTGATATCAAACATATGTTTATCTTTTAAAAACCTGATAATTATATTCTGTCTACTCTCATCACTGCAGACCATTCTCCCACATGAATCAAAGGAAGAAAATTTTCATGCAGTATATGAAATAGGTACATTCCAACATTTTGAAAAACATGAATGATATCCAGATGTTCACAGAAATGCAAGTACTAGTATCCTTACACAGGAGCAAAGCATACTACTTAAAGCTCTTAGTACAGCATAACTAACTACATACCCCTAAAGAAGGAAATACCTGTAATATCCAAAATATTCCAATTTGAAAGCATGCTAGGCTGTTGTCTCTTGACCCAGAAGTCTGCTGTAAGATGTGGGTCTTGACAATAACAGCACAGTGAATGACCAGTTTGTTTCTCAAAGACACCTTTCCGCTCCCTAAAGGGTTTTAGAGGACTTCCCTCCCTCAGTGGTATGTATTTCCCTTTTGGTAATCTAGTCCACATGCCTTGACTTGAACAATTCTTTTAAGCAACAACTTGGAAAAAATACTCAACCCAGAAATTGACTCTGTTGCTTGGTAGTTCTGATGTTTTCACCTTTAATGGCACATAAACTTAACAATGTTGCTTGTGATTAGGATAAATACTTTTCCAGGAGAGCCTCCAGCTTAAATAATTGCTCAATGCAAGTATATAACGAAAGATTTACTTCAAACATATTTTATTTTGTACTGCTACAGTTTTTTCAACCAAGTATTCTCTGAAGTTCATCACAACTTTCTAAAAGAGAACTTTAAACTCTTACTATGTTAAATATCTGATGTAAAATCTCAGTATCTGAGTCAGCTCTGTGATTCTATCATTCAAAGTCTCAGCAATAGATAATCATGAAATTTGAAAGCGTATTTAAAACATTGAACATTTTTGGGATGGAGGATTTTCACAGTGCTGTATATTAAAATTTGTTAGCAATGAGCTTATATACAATATCAAATCATTGACAGCTTCTCTGATTTTTTTCATTTCACTTTATTGGCAACCGAGATATATTTAGAATTTTCTTTTGTCAATTTCCTCTAAGAGCAGAGACTTTTCTTAAGACATATGCCACCTGTTTCCTTATCCATATAGACAGAAGCAGCTTACATATGAAGCAAGAAAAAAATATTATTTTAAATTATTTGTCTTTTCCTTGAGTAACACTTCTCAACATCTCGCAGAAAAAGACCTAGAAGATATGTAAGTTAATATTTTTAATTTTTATATTTTATTTTTGTGTGGTGGTTTGAAAAATCCTACCTCAGTCTCAGATGTTGCCTATAATAGAAGTCAGAGTCTTTATCTTTGGGACTGATACATTTTATAAGCCAGGAAACATGCCAGCATTTCTTCCAGTATACAGTGGATCCTTTCCACGACACAATGTGTTTTCACAGGAGAGATTGAATTAGAACATTCTTCCCCAGAAAGCACACTGATAGCCTAAACTTCACATAATGAAATCAGATTCCCCAAACTTCCACCTCTTCAGTAAATATTAATGTTCAGATTTTGGTGGTTATATTTAAAGTTATGTTGATGACTTAATTCTCTATGTAATATCTGTACAGATATTTCTTCCAGTACAACTGAAGGAGAGATGTATTACAGTGAGGTGGTGGGAAGGAGGAATAGGGGACAAGGCATGAAAACCTCTGGCCAGTTTTGTTATGAAAGACTTTGTCCTGTAAAGCCAAAGCCTCAGACGTAGAAGAGGCTAAGATCCGTAACTGAATCACTGATGCTTGCAAGAAACATCATCTAGCAGAATATGGAAGAGAAAGTCAGTGGCTATTTTTTCAGTTTTAGTGGTGCTTGTGACTGCACTGTTTTACTAGATCAGCATCTATAAACCTTGAATACTATTAACATCTGCAGGCCCTGTTTAATTAACTAGTATAAAGAATACACTGAGAATAGAGTCCCAAAAACCTTCTCAGTGGCTCTGCCAGTTTACACTTTCAAACCATCCTAGATGTACTGATCCTGTGCTGTCTCAAGCTACTAAACGGCTCTGACTACCCACCCTCTCAACGAAAATGGCTGTGTTATAAATGAAACATGATACCATTTTTAAAAAAGATTTCAGGAAAGACCTGGGAAACTAAAGACCAGTAATATTCTGTACTGCAGAATTAATATAGTTTTCTAAATGTATTGTAGGTCCTTGAAGAAGAAAAGTCTGATCACACAGATGTCTTAAACTCTTGAACAGTATTTGATAAGGTCCCTCACTGATGGGTTTTGAAACATTTAACTACCATAGTTTCCATATAAAGAAATAATTGCTTAGAGATAGGAAATGAGGGCAACAATAAATGGCCACAGAGGAGGAGTATCACTAGCAGAGCCTTGCAGGAATCTGTGCTGAAGTTCATGTTTTTCAATAGATTCATAGGTGATTTGGAAGAGCTCTTTAGTAATGAGTAACAGAGTTTTCTGATGATACCAAGCTCTTCCAGATGCCAAAGATAAGGGCTGACTCCGAAGAACTGCAGAAGGACTTTACAGTTCAGAATGACTAGGTGATAAAATGGCAAATGCAATTCAGTACTAATAAATGTTAAATATTAATACATTAATAAATCCAGGAGAGAATAGCTCTAACTCCATAAATGAGAGATGTTAATTGCAGATTTCATTTTCCAAACATGGATGAGATCTAACTTTATTGAATGAGAGCCACAGTTTCTCCTCATAGACAAGAGTAAAGAGGAGTAATGAAGAATCTGGTTTCTACGTAATTTGAAACTACCTGAAATGACCAGTTTTGAGCTGCAGAATCTCACACAAACCTTTTAATTGCAATCACTTGTACTGGTTGATGGAGCCTACGGGGTAGAAATGCTTTGGTATTTTAGAATCAAGACAATTTTTTATTTTTTGTATCAGGGACCTTTGCTTTCTTCAAGTGTTTTAAGTCTATGAAAGCAAGTTCATTTAGAGTTAAATTTCAGCCTGTGATCTTAACAACCAAAACTGGTTTTCAAGAGTAATAGTCAGTCAGGCTGAAGATAATAATTCCATTAAACATTTACTTTTCTTTCAGTAGATGACAGAAATCAACCTACATGATATAAAGAAAGAAAAAGAGTATAACCCAGAAAACCATTTGTTCAATAAAATATTTAACATTCTGTGAAACAAGGAAGTATTTAATGACTATTATGTACTCTTAAATACAATAAAGAAGTACAATTACAAATCTGCTTGGAACGACTGCTAGCAACAGGTTCAGCTTTACTTATCTAAATGCAACAGTGACACTGATTTGACATTAAATGGGAATTAACTACAATGTTGCACAAGACAACAATCCACGTGTTACATGCAAACAGAATGTGGAGAATAAGAAAACAGAAACCGGTTTAATTTAGAAATTTATTAAACATTAAAAAGGACTCTGTAGGTGACACTGAGGGTGGACTGCTCTATGCATTTCTCTGTACTGACTCACAAAAAATCTGTTTCCCTCAACGAAACGGTTTCAATGAAGTTTAAAGTATCCTTGATCTACCCTGTCACAGGAGGGATTTTTGACATCATAGGAAAATCTTGAAAAAGAAAACCTTAATGTTCCTTAAGATGGAGATTATTCTGTTTGGACTTGATCAGAATTGCTGGTCTGCTAACTGTAACTGTGTAGAAACAATACTTCCATCTTTCTTACAATTTAAAAGTGTAAAGATGTGAGCTTTATAGCTTCTAAGCCTACGTTCAGGTTACCTACACATCTATTTCAGGATTCACAGCACTGAACAGAAAAGATTCTTGCAACCGAGTGATCCAAGATGCTTAAGATGTTTAATTTCACATTATTTTCTTCATTAGCAAAGCTATATTGAGATATTCCTACCGAACATCTCTACCCACTTACTCCAAGTCCTGTGTTGCTGCATACTATTCTTAATTTGTGACAGTGCAGCTATAAACTAGACCATTTAAATGATCTGTGCACCATTGTGAAAATATCTTGGGTTTATTCATGGTTGGGTGGTTTGGTTTTTTTAATACAACTAGATGTGAGATTCACTCAGTTGCTCCACCAACAATTGCATTAGCAGAAGTCGGTTGCAATGAACTTGAGTGTGGGAGCTGGAATGGTCACTTTGTGTGTGATGGGGTTGGAAACTCCTACAACTATGTTGCCAGTGAAGAATACGTAAATGGCAGCATATCCATTGCTGTTGAAAGGAGGCTTCCACACACTGTGTTGGATGTCCCTGATGTTACTCATAGAAATATCTGGCAAAAGCATAGAAAATTCCCACCCCCTCAGTGTTTATGTCTGCATGCGTGTCTCGTGTGGAATGTGGGGAATTCTGCAGTCAGGAATCTGGAGTTGCAGAGGGCTAATGAAAGCAAGCAAAAGGACTTAAGGCTTTTCTGATACGGCATTTGTTATGACAAATGTAATGTCAAAAGCAATAACTTGCCCCAAAAAATAACTATTAAAAGGGATTATATGTTCCCATAATGACCTCTTTACCCATCTGCAATATAAAAATAACAACACAGATCTTTCTAGTAAAGAATATATTCCACTGTATGTTTCATAATACCTCTAAAGCATATTTTGCTGTTGGCCATATATCTCAATTTCTGAATCTTTGGTTTGTCTACACATTCTGTGAAAGGGAGTAAAAAGTCTTACCACCCTAAAGTATTCACATTTTCTGATTTTCTGTTTTTTTAATTTTTAGTTGAATTCCTTATGAGTTTGACATATATAAGTAATTTGTTTTTTCTGGTTTATATGGAACTGTTTTATCATGTTTTGCCACTGCATGGTACAATATATTTTTAATTTTTATTTTGAGAAATCAAAATTTATTTTGAATATTTTTCTCTCTGAGAAATCAATGGTGCCAACCTAAGATGTTTTTTCTTCCTCTGAATTAAAAAAAAAGGAGTACTTTTCAATGTGACAGACAAAAATAAGCAATTATTTTTCAACTACATAGCATTCTTTCATATTATTTTAATCATATTTCAAGTATTTTAGCAAAGAAACTGGACATGTTAATTTCCATTTTCTGCCTTTTGTTAGCCTTTGCCTGTTTGCATAAGCAGAAGAAAACTTGTTGAAAATATTTGGTCTTATAGTAACCCACAGATTTATTAATTTTCATTTTTAATGATAAAGTGTTCAAAAAGTGTGAACTTTAAGCAAGGACAGATGGACGATAGATTTCTTCTTAATGTTAATATTTAATTTAAAATGTTTTTAGAAAGCAGCTCTTTACTAATATTTTCCTTTTATAAACATGCAGGAGAGAAACTGCTTTTTATACTATTCTATGCATAGAGTTATTTTTCCGTCTTTCTTTTATCCCTTCCTCCTCTATCTTATCTATTACTTTACCTAACAATCAATTGATTGACTCTTTCGCAGTAGAAATATGGTAGTAGTCTAGAGGAAGACTGGTTAATCAGATATAACTCACCCAATGGGACACTTTAGGGACATTAATATGTGTAAAACAGATGAGTTTATTGTGGATGCAGCTGAGTCATAGAAATGCACAGCTCCGACCACAGTGCTCTATTACACAGTCGTAGCAAATTCAAAAACTCTTACAAATATCCACTTTCAGATTCCTTGAGGTGATGGTGTCTTTTTTCAATATTAATACAGCTTTAATTAGGAAGAAACCATTATCATTGCTGATACTTGGACTCTTCCCACATTAAAGCTGATAAAGCTGATACATTCCCACATAAAGCTGATACAGAAGCCTTTTTTTTTTTAAAAGGAAAAAATAAGCATCATACAATAAAACAAAGCAGAACCGACAACAAATTTTAGATAGCAGATTCTCAAATGTGTTCCAGCATAATAAATTATGACCTGATTTAAAAGACTATATATCAAATCCATATAAATATCCTTACCTAGCAGTCTCTTTCTAATGCTAAAAGCTGTGTAATAGCTAAAGCTTTCAGGTAATTATTTCTAAGCTAGATTCTAGTCTCAGCAGGACTTTTAGATCCTAACTGAGTAGTTGCTGTCATAAACTCACAGTCTGTACTGAATAAACAATTTCAGCTTTCAAAAAAAAAAATACTACTATAAATACATGTGGGTGGTGTTGGAAATACAGATTTAAAGAAATGACGTGATTCCCCTTTTTATGCGTTTCCCTTTTAGAGAGAAAAAACTGGTAACATTGTTTTCATAACCTTTCACAAGTGTCACTTACAGAGTTACTGTTCTGAATATTATACATTCCTTTTCACATTTAAAAAATCCACACTAAGATAGTGACAATGACATCTATGATTAATCTTTTTAAATGGAGAATAATTTGGATTAAAAAACCCCACAATTCTGACCCTTCCAAGACTATTATTTCAGTATTATCAGGCTCCAAACTGCATTCCCTTTCCCCTCCTCCAAAACTGTATTTGTTTCTGTTCATTCTGTATCACAAATACAATGACTCTGTTTGGTTCTGTATTAGCATGGATGCTGAATCATCTCAGGGAAACAGGACAAAGGACAGCAATGATACTGTTACCAATCAACAAGAAATCAGAAGCCAAGTTTAACAAATATGAGCATCTATTAGTAGACATATAGCATGCAGACTTAAGAATCCTAATACCTAACTAAGGAAGGATGACAGCTCAGAACAGCATCTCCTCAAGGTACTGATCTAAAGACACAGGAAAACGACAAAACAATGTATCTGAAAGACTATGAGTTTCAAGAAAAGAAGTTTTAGTTTTAGTGTTATTACACTTGGAGTTTAGTGGTATTACACATGTATTAAAATACCTTATTAACTTTCACATAATTTTTCTACAGAAAACTATGTCTGAATATATAAAAACTTAAGAATTAGAATTTTTAAAGTGCCAAAATTTTGCATACAACGTTGATTAGTTAGGTAGAATACACAGTTTAGATAGATGTATTTATATGCAAAGTAATGAGAATGACGATAGAAAGGATATCTAGTGAATAAATGTAAAACAACTCCAGAATAAACAAAAGAACAAAAAGAAACATGATTCCGTAAGTTTCATCTGTTGATTTCTCTTGTCATAGATTAACTGGTTTATGCAGTAACAGATTTGCATCATAAAAAATCAGGTAAGAAAATGTCACTTGACATTTCCAAAGACCAAGAGCCACATTGTAAAAAGAAAAATACTAACCAAACAGTCCATTCTTCTGGATAACTGCAAGTACCAAGTGATTGAAGGAGTAAACTCTCCGGCCTTATGCCTTACAATTTACTCACATTTGCAATAATCTCAATGAAGTATACAGGCTGTCATGTTTTATTGCTTAATTAATAACTTGCCAAAAACCTACACTATATAAATGCAATTTTAGGAATTTTTTCCCTGCACGTTCACCTACTTTTTATTGGTATAATGAGCTGAGGAATGACGGGAAGAATCTTGTTTCCACCATGTTCCAGCATGTCATGGATTCCTTGACGAGCAAGAAACTCATATGGAAATGTTATTTCACAAAGCCCATCAAAAAACAAAGGTAGATAGTAATGATAGTCCAGCTTTTCAATCTCTACCTGAAAAGACAAAAGAAATAAACAAATAAATGCAATTTTTCAGTACTAGTACAATGTGAGCAAGCTGACAGTTAATTGATGCCATCTACACAGGTATGTTTAGTAAATAATAATTTTGTATCACTGCAGAATATCATTGTCTCAAATATGTTTATGGTCAGATATTGAAATCCAGAAATACTAGACCTAAAGAAAAGAACGAAAATGAATATGCTCCCATATATTTTCACTTTTTGATAAGTCACTACCAGATTCTGATATTTTTGCTATATACGCCTTGCTTTGTAAGTTACCCATAGGAATCAAACCAGACATTTTAAGAATAACATTCTGTTTATTTCAGAAAAATCTGATCTTTACATCTTCACTTGGACACTCAAACGAACAAATAAGAGAAAGAGTCCTGTATCCAACAAATATTCAGTATGGCAGAAGTATCAGTATTTGTGCAGAATTCCTGATTTTCTAGAATACTGATCTAATTTTAGTTTCTGTTAATATCAGAGGCAGAATTCTAAAGACATTCCATGGACTCCACCGTGAAAAAAGGTAGAGAAGTTAGGTACCTATTTTTAATAGGACTCTCCCTCCAATCCTAAAATACAAAGTGTGTTAACCTTCCCAAGTTACAGTCTTTGAGAGGGATTTTGCACTCTATCCCAGTTGTCTTCTCTTTTCCTTTTTCTACCCATCATCGTTCTGACGTTACATACACTCAGGACAGCCAGAGAGAAACAGCAGTTGTTTGCTTTTAGCCTGTCAAAGCTCAGAATATAGCTAAGAAGTGACTCAACAGTAAAGCAGTTTCTCTGAACAGGGTATGATCCTCAAAATCACTTGGGAGATAAATCCATCTTTTTAGGCATCCACTTCCATCTTGCAAACACTGCTTAGCTGCTATCCTATTTTTCCAGTGAGATTATATTTTGGAATTGGGTAGATGCTTCCTCCTTCACACCTAACAAGCTTTGTCACATAGACCAAGCTGAAGCTCCAAACATCCTAAAAAAAAAAAATTGTCAGGTTAAGCAAACAAATACCCAGCCCTTGATTTGGGGCCAGTAATCACATTCTCACTTGATTTGTGAAAGAAAACTCTGAAATAAAGCAGCCAAGAATTTAACATGGGCTTTACACTTCTCGGTTAAATCCTATAGGCAGCAAGGAACAGACATACATTCTCTCTTTGCAGCCATGATTCATTTTCCTCCCTGCTTGACTCCAAGCAGAACTGAATCCTGCTTTTGCACACCTTAGGTACTGGCTTGACTGCTTCAGTCTTTCATGGTGAAACTGTTCCATCCATGACAAATTAAAATTAATTGGAACAAATACTTGAAGGTAAGTCCTTCAAGTCATTTCCTGTGAGCATCTCACTATTGGCAGGTGTAGTGCCAATCCCATGCTTACATACTCCCATATTCACTGATTGTTAATCTCTTCTAGGAGACTAAAAAGAACAATTGTGTAATACCTATTCACTTGTGTGAATGAAATCAGGTTCCTGTAATGAACCACGCAGAAGAAGGAACAAATGAAACCCACATTTTCTATTTTTATACCAGCATATATGATGGCTTCTCTGTAATTTTTTTCTCATGGGCATTTTGTTTCACAAGTTAAAACGCCTTTATCAGATAACTTTAGGGTCAATATCCCAGGGTCAATTCAGAGAAAGTTCAACAATAACTACAACAAGCAACCATGTATGAAGATCTTTACAAAACAAGAATCCAAAGACATTTAAATTCCTGAATTGATGGGGTTTATATTTCTTGAGAACATTCAGCATGCTACAGACAATACTTGTGACATGGTAAAAGAAGTCTGCCCCCAAAGTCACTGAGAACAGAAGACAGCAATATAGCAACTACAAACCTCTAGTGACAAGCCTGTCAGAATCTGAATTGTTCATTATAGGGAGAAACCTGTGTCAGACAAGAAGTGGCCAAATAACTAAAGATCACTGTCAATAGACCAACAAGATGTCCTTCAGTATTTTTCTTTTTAACTTTTAATTTGTATTTTGTAAGACCATTAGATTGGAATTTTTGTTATTGAATGTTCCAGTATCAGAAAATCAAACCCAAACCTTACAACTTTAGATGTTAGGGAAAGCTTTAAATGTGAAAATGAGGGGGGTGTTTTCACAGGAATAACACCTTTATCAGATTATGGTTGGGGTTTTTTGTTTGGTTGGTTTTTTGTGCTTGTTTTTTCCACCTTAGAATCCATTCCTCACGTGGGTTTTTGACAACTCTTTCAAAATTACAAATATTTCTACGGAAAAATATTCTTGATGGATACACATCCATGTTAGATTACAGAATCAGTATTTGCAACTATTTTGTTCAAATCACATACAGTAGAATCTCTCATTTCTTTTCTCCCATTCTTCACTAATATCTCCTCTATCTACCAACTATTTTTCTCAAAGATGTGGTATTTCTGATAGTCTGAGCAATTTTTCTCAGCCATTTTTGCCCCTGAAATATGCTTTTTCTGTTTCAGATATGAGGAAAGCTTATATGTTCAAAAGCTTCCCAGTGTTTTTCGATGATAATAACTGGTCAATAAAAGATAGTATTTTTATCAACAAACTCTGTCTTACAGTTATACATTACATATACATAGGAATGATACATTTACTTTAAGGTGAATATGATTTCTGGGTTTAAAAACAAGTCTGATTTTTACGTATGATACACAAATTTTATTATGAAAAAAATATAGGTATGACAAGCTGTAGATCTTAAAAGCATTTGTGTGCACCCCTCACTTCTCAATTAGTTCTAAAGCCGTAAGTGGCTGGCAACTGGCATGGCTCTGAAAAGGACTCTGGTTTCTAACTCATTTCTTGAAGTGTCAGCTGGCCAAGCATACAGCCAATTTTTACTTAGCATTTTGTACTCTATAATAACTCCCACAATATGGAAGCCAGAAATATTTTGCCTTACATTCTATGGCGTGAAACCCTTTCCTTCTGTGTTTACTATTTAGCTTTTAAAAGTGGCTATTTTACAGCTGTTCAGAGAAAAATGTGATTTTTCAGTTTACGCCCACAAAATTCTTTTGTTTTTCACATCCACCCACAAAAAATGCTGATTAAAGCTCAAATTCTTGGCAAAACTTTTCCACATCTGACAATAATCCTGCAACTATGGATTTTAAGAAGTAATCTCATGATAATTATTATGAGTTTCTGTACTAGTTGTTTGTAAGTTGTGAGAAGCCAGCCTCTGAATTTTCAGTAAGCAGGCCAACAAATAAGAATTGTAATATTGCTATAAAATACGATCACACAACAAAACCAACTGCATTATAATCAGTAAAATATTCTGTTTCATGAAACTTTCATGCTACTAATGTATACTACAAGCCCCCTAGGTGGAAAAGAAACAACATACAGTCTGTAATAGTTTTATCCATATGTATATCCAATGTACAAGATGGGAGGAAGATAACGGCAATACCACAGTTAATTTCTCCAGCAGCTAATCTGCTCCTGTGAAGAAGCTCAAAGAAAAGGCAAGTTTGCTGAGATAATGAAAATCCAGATAAAGAGTCTAGTTACAGTAAATAGTAAAAATAAGCTTTACAGCTAATCTGCCTGTTAGATGAAGCAAGCAAGCTGAGAGGACTTAATGCACAGAAGTTTGACAATATGTATGTCATTGGCCTGTTTTAAATAATCATATTTAAAATACTCTGGTAATCTATTAGGCAAACCTGAGTTTTAGAAGCTAGCGTTTAAGACACGTAAACAACTCAATTTTCCATTTCATTTCACACAACTGATTACATAATACTGTATGTTTTTGATATGATTATCCAAAAATTGGATTTGATCTTCTAGAAACATCACTGTTTATGCAGTTATTTAACATCTTTATCTAAGGTGTTAAGTATAGTAAAAGAAACTCTGGGATTGTTGGTTTGATAAGGACAAAGATGGGTTTTTGTAAGGGTTGTAAAGATTTTGAAAGGATCCTTTGGTAAAATATTTGTTCTTTTTAAGATCTGCTTTCCATTCTATACCACCTATTTAATCTCTATTTTCTAGGCGAATGGAAAGAGAAAAGCAGAAACATTCTTGAATAGTCTCAGTTTTGAACTTCCTTTCTTATTTTTCTTCCAAGATTTCTTTCAACCATCTTTCAAGGTTTCTTTTTTTCTTCCAATATCTACTACCCATAGTCAAGAGGAACTCTGTGCAGTTTCTGGTTTCTTGCTCTTGGTGTATTTGTCTCTTGATTCATAACAGGATGCTAGTTTTAATCTTCATTAGTATTTTTTAGACTGGATAAAATGGAGTTTTTATCATGGTAACTTTATAGCATTTATTGTTCAAAGCTCAGCTCTGCTGTTGCATTTAGTCCCTAGAAGTTTTCCAGCAAGACTGCATAGGCTCATACTACATAGATCCTCTATTGAAAGAGTTTTTGTCTAAACTATTATTACTTATGTCCTAAAAAAAAAAAAAAGGAGAGAGAGAAAAGCTGTACCTATATTTTCTATTCTTCAATGAAATGATTAAATACTTATCTTAAAACAAGTGGAAGATTATCAAAGAGAAACAGATTAGCAAGGGAAAAACTAGATAAACACCTTGACAGAAATCTTTTAACTCAGACAATCAAACTGAATTTAGAACCTTTTTAACATATCCTGTAACAAAATAATATATTTGCATCCCATGGATAAATTAAAGGAAGTAATAAGAAATGTTTTTGGAATGTTACTCTACTGGCTACCTGAATTCAGTTCTGAAGTACCACTTTGTGTAATAAAAAAAAACCCAACAAAACCCACAGAAATGGCATACAATACTTTGAATTTACTGCATTCCCTATTACCTATATGTTAGTTACAAGATTAATGCTCTTAGTTAAGAAAATAGTTGAGAAAAGTGAGGGAGAGATATTGTTCTATTATATTTTATATAGCAAGATATAATTAAATTTTCCCTAGTATTTCCTATATCTTGATGTCCTATTGCTCTTTTAAATGAAGTTGGAACACAATCACATTTAAGTCTGAAAATACCGAAAAAAGTATGATATGAAAACGTTCACAACTATTATGTGCACCTTAAAGTAAATGTAGTTCTAAACTATTTTCTCTTTCTCATTTCAGGGGTATATAATTGATATTTTTTTTCTAGCTATTATTCCTATCTGCACAATGAGATTCCTTCTACATATAGCTCCAAAAGGAAGCAATACAACTCTTTATCCCTGCAAACTAATTGCCTTGTTTGCCTCTCTCACTCGTCTTTACATTCTCTCAGCTGACGCTGCAGCTTAATCCATGCGGATTATTTTCAAATTATTGGGAAACACTCATAATAAAATGCATCCACTTACTTTTGTCTCATGCTTGATATATATGAATGAGAAGTATGACTGAAACAGAAATGGTTTGATAATAATTATATGGCAATAAATATGCCAAAACCACTCCATTCATAATCTACTGCAAGCAACAATGGCTAGAACTGGATATGATCAAGACCTCTGCAACGTTATTGAAAATTTGTTTCACTACAGCAGACATACTCCACAGATATTATTTGGAGAACAATTTCTACTAGAAAATGGTGATGGTCCTGCATATGATAACAGAACCACTTTCTTTCAGTTGCTACATCTGAAGGTGACAATTTAATCTATGTAAATACATAGGCAGTGTGGAAGTGCTCAGGCAGCGGAAGCAGAGAGAAGTATGCTGGAAAGAGTATAGGGACAATGCCTGGTTGTGTAGGAATGGGGTCAGGAAACTGAAGGCACAGCTGGAGCTGAGCTTGGCAAGGGATGCAAAGAATGATAAGAAGGGCTCCTACAGGTCTGTCAATGAGAAAAGGAAGGTTAAAGAAAGCATATCCACTCTGATGAGCAAGACTGGCAAGCTGATATCAACAGATGAGGAGAAGGCTTAGGCATTCAACAACATTCCCTCACCTCCCAAGTTGATGGACCAGAAGACAGGGACCAGGGGGAGCCAAGTCTCTCACGCTGTAAGAGATCAGGTTCATGACCATCTGAGAAACATGAACACACGTACATCTATGGAACCTGATGAGATGAGTCCTGGGGGAATTTTCAGCCCCACCTCTGTGCCTGGGAAGACCATGGAACAGATCCTCCTAGAAGCTATGTTAAGGTACATGGCAGACAGGGAGGTGATTTGAGACAGTCAGCATGACTTCACCAAGGGCAAGTCCTGACTGACCAACCTAGTGGCCTTCTATGGTGAAGTGACTACATCAGTGGACAAGGGAAGAGCTGTGGATATCATCTATTGGGACTTCCATAGAGCCTTTGACATGGTTCCCCCCAGCATCCTTCTCTCTACATTGGAGAGATATGGATTTGATGAGTGGACTGTTGCGTGGATAAGGAACTGGCTGGATGGTCACTTCGAGAAGGTAGTGGTCAATGCCTTAATGTCCAGATGGAGATAAGGCGTGGATAAGGAACTGGCTGGATGGTCACTTCGAGAAGGTAGTGGTCAATGCCTTAATGTCCAGATGGAGATAAGTGACAAGTGGTGTCACTCAGGGTCCACAATGGGATCACTGCTGTTTAATATTTTAATTAATAACATAGGCAGTGGGATTGAGTGCACCTTCAGCAGGTTTGCAGACAACACCAAGCTAAGGGGTGCCGTTGACGTGCCCTGAGGGATGGGATGTCATCCAGAGGGGTTGGACAAGCTGGAGAAGTGGGCCCGTATGAACCTCATGAATTACAACAAGGCCAGGTGCAAGGTCCTACAGCTGATTCGTGGTTATCCTCAGTAGCAATACAGACTGGGGGATAATGTGATTGAGAGACTTGTGGAGAAGGGCTTGGGGGTACTTGTGGATGAAAGACTGGGCGTGAGCAGACAATGTGCAAGCACAGCCCAGAAAGCCAAGAGTGTGTCCTGGACAGCATCAAAAGGAGCATGGCCAGCAGGTCGTGGGAGGTGATTATTCCCCTTTACTCTACTCTCATGAAACCTCATTTGGAGTACTGTGTTCAGCTCTGGAGCCCACAACACAGGAAAGACATGGATCTGTTGGAGTGGGTCCAGCAGGGCAACACAAAAATGATCAGAGGGATGGAGCATCTCTGCTACGAGGACAGGCTAAGAGACTTGGGCTTGTTCAGCCTGGAGAAGAAAAAGCTCCAGGTACGCCTTGTTGCAGCCTTTCAGTACTGAAAGGGGGCGTATAAGAAAGACGGGGACATTCTTTTAGCAGGGCCTGTTGTGACAGGACAAGGGGTGATGGTTTTAAACTAAATTAGGGGAGATTCAGACTATACGTAAGGAAGAAATTGCTTACAATGGAGGGTGGTGAAACATGGAACAGGTTGTCCAGAGAGGTGGTAGATGCCCCATCCCTGGAAACATTCAAGGTCTTGTTGGATGGGGCTCTGGGCAACCTGCACTAGTTCATTAGGGGAGATTCAGACTATACGTAAGGAAGAAATTGCTTACAATGGAGGGTGGTGAAACATGGAACAGGTTGTCCAGAGAGGTGGTAGATGCCCCATCCCTGGAAACATTCAAGGTCTTGTTGGATGGGGCTCTGGGCAACCTGAACTAGTTGAAAACGTCCTTGCTCACTGCAGGGGCAGTTGCGCTATATGGCCTTTAAAGGTCCCTTCTATATATTCAGATAAACCCCTCCTCAGCTAGAGAGAGGGTAGAAAACCAATCTCAAATCTCTTCGTAAAAAGGCAACCTAAGAATTAATTTTTATTTAAGAAATTGATTCTTATCTTCCTGTGTGAATCTGTATCAGTCTGTGAGCTATGCCATCCAGAATATAATCTAGGACATTTCTGGGGGGAGAGATTCTACCCTTGCATTTTCGTAAATCTTCTTCATTGCCTTGTCTGGATGTAGATTTTATAAATACACACTTTGCTGATAATACAGATCAGGCAGGTCTTGACAGTAGAGAGAAGGGTCAACAGAGGAGGTATCATACAGGAAAAAAACAGGATGACAAAAAAAAAAAAAACCAAACCAACCAAAAACCTAAACAACCTGGATTGTGAGATACAGACCGTAGAGTGTGACATGCAATGCTAAAAAAAAAGACTAATAGCAAGGATTTCTGCTACAGCATAGAAGTTCATCAGTATGATATAGTAAGGCAGGAAAAAGAGTTGAGCAGACTAATTAATCATTATGAGCTACCAATATGATGTAGATATGAAAAGGGCAAATGTGTGAGAAATTTCTAGTAAAGATAAGAAAGCATTAATGCTACTACACAAGGCAGTACTGAGACCTTACCTGTTATTATCATCAATTTGCACTAATATAAAATATCTGGATTTTATTCGCATTAATTCTTCATTGGAAATAACAAGGACAAACTGACATATAGGAAAACCCCAAACTGAAAACAAGTAAAGGGAATTAAGTATTAACTTGTGCTTATTTATTTGAATTCTGATCACATTAGATTAGCTGATTCAATGGATTTCTAAAACTGTGTAAAAATACTTCTCATACAGCAAATAGCTGTAGACCACGTTCAAAGGATTGCTTTCTTTTAACTGATGGGAAGCATTATAAATAGAAGATGAATGCACCCTGAGAAAAGTGCTCTGTAAACATGACTCTGACAAATGTGGAAGGTACTCGAGAATTGTTTGTGTGACTCAAATAATGGACCACATGATAACCTCGGTGGCAGACAAAAGCAGCTCCTCTACTTCAGAATGCATTCTTATCTAGTTACATTCTTTTTGCTGCTCAAAGACTTGTTAGACACACCCAATTGTTCCATTTGTTTTCCTTACATGATTTATTAACACGTTGTAAGAGTTTCACAAGGATAATAAACGTGGTATTATTTCTCTACATTTTGCTAATCTCTCTTACTTGCAATCGCCTAATATGATCATTACATTATGTGTAAAGATAATTTGCCCTTATAATCCATGCAATATTAAATGTATTACATATATCCTACTTTGAAAATGAATTGGAATAAGTGACTCCTCAGGGGTATATAGCCCCGTGGTAGGTTAAGTTCCACCCTCAGCTGCAACATCTGAGAAATCCCCCACAGCAGCACTTAGGCATCAGCAAGAAACAGAGAACAGTTCCTTCACTTTAGAATGCACAAAGGATCGTCACTGACAAGAAACTTCCAGTTTTGCAGACACTTAATTAGACACCAGTTGACACTTCTTCTCTGTCCCAGTAACAGGCAAAGGGAGGAGGCTAGGCAGAGATTAATCCCCCACTCTCCAAGGCAGAGTCTGAGGTAGAAGAAGATGGCTGCAAGACTCCGCTATGTTTTTGAGGAAGACATATTAATCCCATTTTAAATTTCACTGGAAGAGGAAGGTACCAGTTTGTGCATCTCAGCAAAACACATACAATGCAGAATGTCAGTATAGAATGAATTTAATATTGACTTTTCGGAAAAAAATGTTAAACAAAGAATGTTTGCTACCATTTTAATAAGATGAAACCTAAGACTCTTATGTGTTTTTGCGTGAAATAATTGTGAAGGTAAATCAGGAGAAAGTGCCAACAGATTCTATCTCACTTGGAAAGCTAGTGGCCAAGTAATTGTCTTCTTATATTTTGGCATTCAGTTCCTTTCTCTTTGCCAAATACTCATGCAAAGTTATCTGTCAAATTAGTTTGAAATTCTTTGGTTTTAATAAAAATAACACAAACCAGAAAAATCAGAGATAAACAGGAATACCGGGACAAAGGCACATAGAAAAAGGTGTCTGTATGAAAATTTAAAAACAACTATCTGAAGATTTATTTTGTTTTGATAATGAAATCATAGCATAAAATACCAGAAAACCTTCTACAATGTAATGCACAGCTAGAATTGTCCATCCATCTGATTTTGTCATGTTTCAGGCATACACGTAGTGAAAAACTGGCAGTTTTATGGCTTTAGAAATTGTATAAGCTTATAAAACACGTCATTAAACATTATCATTTGCATTTTCACACACATTTTTTTAAAAATATAATAAAAATGATGAAAACAAATGGTTCAAAGGCAAATTAGAACAATGATTTTTTTTAAATTAACAGCATTGTATGAGACTGTTCCTATCAGCAACTGACTCTTGATATTTATGTCTAGGCAAGAAAGTGGTCAGTACGGCCATAATAAAAAGAATAAAACAGTGGTACTGTGTTGACTCTCCCCAACAGCAAAGAAGAAAAGATATTTCTTCAAATTACTTAAGGTGAGTCTACATTAATATCTTACTTTGGAGATGTTATGCAATTTCAAAGTTATGCAAATTTTCAAACAGAATAGTTGCATTTTGCAACAAAATCAGATGTGCAGGAAATGTGTTTCTGTATATAAATGCAGTTAATGTATTACCTTTTTAAGCCTTTCCTATTATTCCTTTATTCTCAGGAAAGCAAAGGGGTTACTGATGGTTCCCTAAACGAATAGTCATGTTATTGTCCTACTCACAAACTCCAAAAATGTGTTGTCTTGGAGGATTTCTGAGCATTGTCAGTGGGAAAAAAAATCATACCTATCATACACCTGTTCCAATCTGCAAGTTTTTAGGTTTTATTCCATACTTGCCATTTTATTAATCTCCAAAGATGTAACTGTATATTTGTTGATAACATTATTATTAAGTAAGAAAACTGTACAAAACAGGAAGGAAGACATAGTCCACAGTACTTTTACTCATTTCTTATTGCACGATTAACCTTACGGATTTCACACAGATGGTTTGGACAATTCTCTTGATGAGAATAGCCTACTTTTCAGGTTGATTTTGTAAAAAGAATCTATACTTCTCAGAATTATAATCAGAATCCTACATGCACAAGAACCCAGCGACTTAACTGGTTGTCTCACTGAGACAAGAACTGAGAAGCTGGTTTACAACATTAAATTAAAGTTCTTATATATCTCTTGCTCTTATGAAACAGGCTTGGTAGCCACAGAGCAGAAATCTGTAGACTGTACCATGCAGGTTCAGCTTGTTGAAAGCAATCAAAGGCACAGTTTTAAGAATTAAAAAAAATAGACGTAAAAAAAATAGATAAAAGATATCTGGCTCTGTAGATATTGAATTAGGATTTCAAAAAGCTTTCAATAGAGTCCTTTTCGGGAGATTATTAAGTTAGTAGCCACAAGAGGCAAAATTAAGTCCTTTTATGAATTAAAAGCTGGTTATAGTAGAAGAAGCAAAATGGCTAATGGTGGAGTGCCCTGGGGAGTAGCAGAAATGGTGCTGCTTAACTTAGTACACTGTCACAGACCACAAGAATTTTAAATTAAAAGTATTATTCAGAATGATAGAAGATATAGAGTATCGCAAAGACTTGAAAGTTTCTGATAAAATGAAATGATTTACCAACGCAGCAAAGATATAAACTATACATTACTTTCGCAATTTGCAGTGCTGCAGCTTCTGGTAATGGCATTGGTTAATTTTAAGGCCAAATCATGTTGGTAACTATGCAAACATAAAAGACAGGTAGATCTTATTTTAAGGACTTGCAGTTAACAGTCTGGTCTGATTTGTAAAAAGCCCAGTCTGAGGCAATGATCAACAACATAACAGTATTAAAGAAGGTTACTTTTTGTAAGTACGGGTACTTTCTTGAATACAAGTTTTTAAAGCCATGAAAAAGAAATCATGCTTTTTAAAATTTAAATTTTGTGATAATCTTTTCTAGCTGATATTATCTTGAATTGGAAGCCATAAAGTAATCTGAATTTGGAATATCATTTTGTAAGCCGATACATTCAATGCCAGCCAAGGAAAGATGATAAAGATTTTTATGGACTGTAGTCTAAACAAAATCTTCTCCAAAAGCTTCTCCAAGAGAAGATCATTAAGTTCAGATAAGAAATGAGTTTTATTTGGGAGGAAAGTGAGAACAGTGAGAACAGTTCTCTCTCTCCAGGTCCAGAGCTCCCCTTACGAGACTTGCTCTCTTCTTGCTCTATCAATGGAATGACATCCTATCTTGCTTTCCTCTCCAAGGGGAGCACTCCAGCACTCCAGGAGGAAGGTGCTTGCCACAGAAGGTCAGGTCGTCCTCTGGTGACTCGTTCTATTAATGCCACACAGGCACTGCAATGTGCTACACTGGTCTACTTAGGAGTTCTTGACTGGAGCTTAGTAAAAGTTTCTGCTCACTGAACAGAATTATCTGAGCTGTCACAAAGAGCAGTACTCCTCACACAAGGTTGGTGGGCAATCAGGTTCACCTAATTTTGGATGAATTTAAGTTTGCTGCTTTTGGTTACAATCCTTCCAAAATTAATCCATTGGACACACAGAAGCTGATATCTACAATATTTTAAATACCTATAGCAAAATCTAAATTATTTTTCATATGGGTTCAGATGAGGGAATAATTTTTCACAGTAAATTGTTTTACATAAAATATGGCAAAGCAAGTCATTACTCTCGGCACATTTGCTGAACTTACTTCTAAAAGAAAATCAACACAACAATATCAGTTTAAAATCCAAAACACTGAAAACTAGTCAATCTCCTGCCAGACTTAAGCTATTCCATTTTAAAAATCACGCCACGAATGTAAGTAAAATACACAAACTACTGGACATTCCTCTACTTCCTAGATGCCCTGGCACAGGGCTTCTAACTGAAATTTGTGCTCATACTGATAAAGCTTAAAGAACAAATCTGTGTAAAGGTTACCCAGTTACTCAGGACTTCTAATTTTGTATGTCTAGAACTAATATAACTAACAAATCAAACTTTAACTGAGTTGAACAAACTGTTTAGTTTGCACCCAGTACATTTTGCTCCGTATATGGATTTTAATGGTATTTCCTGTAAAAAGGCATCACAATAATACTTAATA
>NW_010394593.1:39694-78329 GCF_000710305.1 Buceros rhinoceros silvestris
ATATATATATAATCTTAATGAGGATGATAAGGTTAATCCAGTAATGAGTATTTTTAAATGTGTATGCGTCTTTAATATCTGAATTCTTCACTCTCCTGGGCCAGATTTTAGACACTAGAAAAAACACATTTCCAGCAAGGTGAAGTCAAGTATACATAAAGAGTGTCTGACCTACCTTGTGGCTTCTTCACAGCCACAGGAACTAGATTAAGCTCTGTACTGATTAATAGGATCTCTTAAAGGGGAAAACTTTGACTAAATCCTTTCTGATGTTTAAAATCAAGGGATTTTCAGAAAGTGCCAAAAAGCTGTAAGGGTTCTGTGGCATATGTTAACAAAGTAATTGCGTAACTGATTGTCTTTTGACAGACAACTCTTGAAAGTCATCCCCCTACCTGTAAAGTGATTGAGTGGTACATCTATTTGGGATTCTGTTCTACTGGCTCAATAGGCTCATTTGGTTCAATTTCCAACATATGAAAATTACATTCTCCCCAGGAAAGAGCAAGTCTGAACATTTCCAGATAACCATCCAGAATCCAGAAGGATACTAAAATATATTGGGACAGTTAACATGAATGCTGTATATCTAGACCAGGAACTCTTGCATCTTAGCAACAAAAGGATTTATGCAATCAAATCTTCCTGAAACAAGTTGGAGAAAGCAGGGTCACATTGAGTTAATCTTAACCTTTGGAGGAAAACCAAAACATTCTCACTGCCTGTACATGTGTCTGAGAAGAAGCATGGACCAAGAGCAATTTTGGAGCAGAGGACTGTCTAAGAAGAAGAGATCGATCAACAGAAATCCTTTGTCTCTTGGCCTCCAAGAGTCCTGGAAGATGGCTTTGAAGTTACTTCAGACTTTTCAGTCATGGTGTGGTGGAATGAAATATCTGAGACAATGTCTTAGCCATGCTAAAATGTTCACAAAGGTAAACTGCAGACAGGTGAATCAAATACTAAACAAACCAATTACAGACATTGCCAGAGCCTCAGAAATGGAAGGGAACACTGCACCATCTGCTGGCTGACACCAAACACTGTGAAGGTGTTGTCCTCTCTATTTCAAGAGTGAACTATGAAACAAGATAGCCAGGATATTATTGTAAATTTCAATGTCAGATTTTGGAACAAACCAATAGAGGTACCAGAGAAAAGTTAAAACCCTCCCCTTATGAAAATCAGTGTTGTTACAAATAATTCAAAACTCAAGACATAATTTTCAGAACTTATAACCTACAGTGTGACTAATAAATGTTTCCAGGAACTGTATCTATAACAGGGCAGGAGTCATTCTCTGAACCCAATGCACAGTTGTGTGGAGGAGATAAATTTTGTACAGCTAAATGCTTTGATGTACAAAATAGGGTGGTTGCCTTTAAATTGTATACTGTGAGTGGTCTCGGTATTTGATTATCCTGAATCATGGGTGAGCATTATCTACACAAATCAGTTCTGAGCAAAATCAGCAAGGACTGTGCTAGCTGTATACTTAACAGTGCTGTGTCAATGCTCAAGGCCATACTTTGACCCTGTTAGTTTTCTAGGATAAATGTGGATGTTGGCATGACTTACACAACCTGAAGTGAAGATCACAAATACATTTGCAAAAAATACAACAATAGAAGTCTGCTTGCATAATTTTTTAATATTAATTAGATTAAATATATCAAAGTATATATGATGAAAATATTTGGTGCAGATGTATCACTCATGACCATTAAGCAAGTTGAGTTGATTAGACAATATTACTCTCAAAAAGTTAAAAATAAATTCTGCTTTAGGTGGAGATTACAGCTGCTTGTGGCATTTGACATGAATGTTTGTGCAGTGAGTCACCGAACACAACTGTTACATTGATGGTGTTACTGAAAATGGCATTTCACAGTTGGAAAAGAATTTTCAGATTCCTTTCAGTCAATACGCCCATGCGACCTTTGCCTATTTTGTTGGAGATCATATGTTGCTAACAAATTCAACAGAAACTTAAATATTGAAATTGCTAATTTGCTTTTTTGTGGTATATTAATTTACTGTGATAATCCATCTAGCTATAGCCATTTGGAATTATGTGCGAAATGCCATGCCAGCCCAAAGAGAAGTTTTCTTCAGATGTCACACATAGTGTTAGTGTTTTGATAACTGAGTGCACTCATACCGATCAGATAATTTAACTGATCTTTCTGAATTTGGTATCTGTAACAAATCTACTACGTAAAAAACATGATACTTCAAAGGGGCCAACTGTTGATCAAACACTGACTTAAAACACTGAGTTTAGAAACTATTCCCTGTGTAGGCCTGGTTGCTTTATTAAGCATTTATTTGCTCTTTCAAGAAAACCTTTTTGCAAGCTGTATTCATTCCAGCAAGATAGAATAAGTCCCTGGAAGGAAGGAGTAGTTTGGTGAAGTTTGGGTGGAAAATATTAAATACCCAAGTCTTTGTTTTATTGGGTTAGAAAAGTAACAGACAAAATTGTCTTTGAAATTTAAAATGTAAAAAAGCTTCTGTAATGTGGGTAAACCAAAAGGTCGTTTGGCTGAGTTCAAGAGAAATTTTTTTATAGTAAAATGCTTTATTCTTACTTAGCAACTGAATGAGTTGGTAAAGGATTATTTTCTAATTAACACCATGACTAGCAACCCTACTTTAAATGTCAGAGTAAGGGTCTTCTCTTTGGCATAATACATTTTATGTTCTTTAATTATAGTTCTTCGTTTTCAAATATATATACATTCACATGCCCTGTAATGATGAAAATGTACAGTTTTAAAAGTTTTTAATTTCTTGTGAGGCAAGCCATTTTACAGTCTCTTTTCTGTGTAACTGATGTACACGTCAGAATTGCCACTACGAAACATGGTGGCTTTGTTTAGATTGAATTAGTGCATTTTTCTGTTTTAATAGTGTTCTTTAATACTTGAAACAGCAAAGAAACAACTACAAATTCTTTTTGAAAAATCCCAGAATCCTTCTTACGTTTTGTAGATCTACTTCGCAGGCATATCTGTATCTTCATGGAAATCAGTAAAATATTTTAGAAATAGAAATACTTAAGCGTGGAATATACTGCAGATATTGTGGCAGTGGTTGCCAGTATAAAAGCATGTAATGGGGAGAAAGGAAGTTAATATAGGTAAAATAAGCAGCTGTCTTTGGTTTGGTTTGGTTGTGTTAAGTTTTGTTTTGTCCTGTATTGGACTAGTTTGTCATGTCAGTACTCACAGTGGATTTATGGTTGATATGGTTTTATGCCAATTTATAGTCATTTTCTCCATTCTCTCTCTCTATGTAATTTTGTTTGTTAATAGGGTTGCAGAGTTTGGAGTAGTCCTATTAATGCAATCATTCCTATGCAGTGTCTAAAGGGAAAACAAAGTCGTTTTGAAAAGCAGAGACTGACAACTAAGACCTGGTCATTATCCATTTAATTAATTTTTCTCAAGTCCAAACATCCAAAATTCATTAAATCCTCATATATATTCATACATATGCTGCAAATCCAAATAAAGTAAATGAAGGCTGTTTTTATGTGTTAAAGTAATCTTCAAAATAAAGTTAATGATGATGAAACAGACCTCTGACTAGCAAGGCAGGATTGTTGAAACCAGTAGATAAGCTCATGCTACAGTACAGATTTTAATGGACAGATAAAAAAGGTCTCAGGATGGAAGTAAATAACCAAAGATAGCTAAAAAATTAGAATTTTTATTTTAATACTGGGATATCCTAGATAAGTTTTGATAGAGGTAATTAATGTGAGAGCTAAACTACTGGAAAATAAATGAAAGTGCAAGAGAATTTGTCCACAGAGTTCTAAATTCGGACACTGCTAACATCATCAAGTGCAGAAGCTTCACAGATACTAGTTTTATGAATATCTCCTAATCAAACTACAGTCTGAATAAGATGCAGTATAGTCAGAGTGGGGAGAAATGTGTTAACAATTATTCTTTGGAAAAATAGTTCAAAGGAGTCTAAGTTCACTATCACTAATCAATTTGAATTTGTGGGTATACTGATCAGCTAAGCTAATACATTACAGAGAGGCTTTGCACAGTAGAGCTTGATAAGACACACCCTAAAGTATAAATAGACTTCACTAATACAATGGGGATCTCAATTATTAGAAGCCTCAGCAGACAATGAAGAAATTCCTTGTGCTTTTTCTTCCACAGACCTATTTCCTTAGCAATCATTATAATGGTGTGTTTGCTATGCATTATAGTGTAGCTTCTCCAATCTTATTAGGAATTCTGCACTCATTTTAGAGGGGGAAAAAAAAGAATAAAAAAGCATGGACTGAGTCCCACAGCTTAATCACCGAAGTCATCCTACTGTCCGCTTAGCTACCAAAATAGTGTTACATAATGCAGAAAACTGCAAATTATGATCTATTTTTAACTGTTGCATAAATATTTTTTATAATGGTGTATTTTATTAAAAAGTGACTAAAATTTTTGTATAGCTATATCAAATTTTACATTGTTGCAATATGACTCCAGTAACTTAATTTGCTGTTTGGAAGGTGCACTGGAGTAAGTGGGTGTGCTAGTGACAGATTTTTCTACATGAATCTCTCTTTGTACTAAACTGAATCATTTGCCCAAATCAGTACATCAGCACTGTCTGCATTGTCTCAGCACTGGGGCAGAAAACTCATTTTGCCATGTTACGAAGTAAAAAAAAAACTTGTCACTACAATTTTTTTACAGATTTTCTTTTTTTAGGAGTATGTTTCGTGTCTCAGTGAAGGCTTACTTGTCACCCTACTGCAATAAGCTTCCAGGCTGCTTATAAGGTGAGTTGGGTTTGAAACACTCTATAAAGTCTTATGTAAACATATGTTTATATGAAATGTAATGTAAATCCAAAAAGTAGAATAATAAATAAGAGGGAAAGTGGAGTCTGATCAAGATTTATTTAACAGCTGTCAAACGGGCTGTGGAAAGTAAACTTGAAAACAGGGTGCATAGCCATTGCTGGAACACTACAGAAAACCTGTGACAATATTCTTTTTTATTATTTCTCACACCATCATTAAGTATCAGTCATGCCTAACAGTACCTGAAAAGCCATGTAATTATCCAAATTTCTGCAGAAATCCAACAAAGTTTGAAGCAGGTAATTACTCAAAATACTCTTAATCAGTTTTTTTAAAAAGTAACATATGTTTTCATTATTTTAATAATCCAAATTATGTTTGATAGACTATTCAGTGGCTGCTACAGTACTTACAGCTTTGTTCCTATAATAAGAAATTCAGTAAGATCAATTAAACCTTATGATATAACAGCTTCATCTAATCACGCCAGACAAGCACTGGATATTTTCATAGAATAATGAACATTAAAAATAATTAAACATATTGAGATTTAAGTATCATAATCAAATTTCAGACTTAATACTCTGTTAAGATTGATGTTTCTGTTTTTATCTCCCATGGCATTATCATCATAACAAAAGATGACTTCTTGAGAATACCTAAAGAGACCAAACCAAGATTTTTAATATTTAGACACCAACAGTTTCCAGTGTAAAAAACCATTCTATTACATTTTAATAATTGAAATTTATCTCATAACTTATGCAAGGTCTGGAATTTCAATGGAGAATTAGGACACAGGATGTTAGGGCAATTGTCTATGGGTACTGGAGACTGAAGCTTGGTTTTTTACAACTAGTTGAGCCATTAGTTCAAGCTTCAATAGCCATCTGTGCAAATTCAGTTGATGTTCCTAGTTCATCATCACAAATAAAGTGAACTTGTCTGGCAGTCAAAGGATGATAAGTATTGACCTATCATTTCAGAGCCTGAATTTTCTTTCTAAAACCAGAGGCCATGTCTCCATCTCAGATAGAGGCAGAATGGTTAGGGAATTTGGCACACAGTGTAACCCCAAAGACAGTTATTTGTGCATATGAGCTCTGCAAAGAGGAAGGAGACAGTGGAAAAGATGAACAAAGAGAAAGTGATAAAGGCTAGCTGTTTTAGAAAAAGAGAAACACAGATCTGCCATTCTGAACTAGAGCAACAAGCTACCTCATGTCTCACATCGGCCAATACTGATACTTCAGAATAATGACCAAGAAATGCCTTTTAAAAAAGCATGTTTCTCTCAAACATTCATGAATGGGGCTTATAAGCAGGATGTGTGTGTCTTTCAAACTTTCAAAATTTTATTTAACCAACAATTAAAGTTCTGATTCCTGATAGGAATAATTTCTTAGCCTCAGTGGTTTCCTATAAGGATACTTTTCATTGTATGAGGATTTCTTACACATTGCACAACCAGCATTTGACTTTTTCTTAATTTCAAACTTGTAAACATTGTAGTTACTCTCATCACTATTTAGAAATATTTTGTCTGCCCTCAAACAAATTTCAGGCCTGTGACAGTAACACCCAATCCATCAATTTCTAATCACCAGCCATAAGTTCTAAGGCCTGTCCAGTAAGCACACTGAGGCTGTGACCAAGGTGTGGTTTAAACAGCATGTGGAACAGCTTCCAGTTCCTCAGCACTGTATAATTCTTAGCTACTTCCAGACTACATGTCAGGGAGAAGGTATGAGGGAGTGTTCTATTTCCTCTCTCAACTTCCATGCTCCTTCAGAGGGAAAGGCATCTAAAGAGGAAGGCTGGAAAGCATTCCTTGTAAATCCAGGTCCCTCAGTAACCCAGGAGACTCTGTGGCAAGCACCTATTCCACAGTTCAGAAATAACCTAAGGCTGTACCATCATATTCATGATAGTTTGGTTCAGTGACCAGTGAACTCTATCGAAATCCTTGTTGATGTGTAAGAACCTAAGTCCTCAGCTTATTCCAAAGGCTCATTACCTAAACTAATTTTGAAATAATGGATTATTGTCATGTTATTACCAAACTGATGAAATATCCTGATGTACCAATCCCACGGTACAAAGGAGACAATTTTACATAAGTATTAGCTCCATCATGGTTCAGTCCAAGTTCTTTTACTGAAAACAGATAAGGTGCCTAATAAATTTAATTCTGAGAGCTCTCACACTCCTTCTGAGACCAGAACAATAACTCACATTCCATCTTCCTCTGAGGCAAAACTTCCTGAGCAGGACTGGCTCTATCAGAACTAGTCTTTGGGCATCATTTAGCCAGGTCTAAGTTTCAGATATAAAGTTTAAGGTCTGTTTTTTAATTAAACTCTGTGTGGTTGATACCACATTAATAAATAGATTTACTCATTTGCATGAGAAGAGAAAATACTTGAATCCTTCTGAAGATAATAGGTGAGAACATTAAAAGAGAAGCTACTTCTGTTATTCCATACTTCCTTTGCTTATGGTTTCCTTGACTTCCTTATCTCCTGTACATTCTCAGAATGACAATTCTAAGTCTTTATAAATAGCTCTTTCCATGTCACACTGCCTTCAGCTCCCAACAGTATTGTTTTATCATTTTATCATGTGTATTGAAAGTATCACAACTACCATGTTTAGGAGGTAAAAAAAAAAAGGTCAAGGATTACTAAAAAGCATATCTAGAGGCAAAACCAGCTGTCACTTCTTCATGTAACTTCAGTCAAACACACCCCAAGTAACCTCTGTCAAGAGAAACATAACTAACCTCTACATAACCTTACAGGCTCCTTACATACAATAGTATGCTTATCTTACAAAATGCATTTACTATTTCAGGAAAAAAAATATTTCTTGCTGTCATGTCAAACATATTCGCTGCAATCATACTAACACTCCAGTTTTGAATTCAGACTTTCTGTCATCTTCAATATGCCAAAACATTGCTGTTTAGCTGTAATGCACAGTAAAGAAGATACTCACCAGAAAAAAAAAACAACCAAACAACGAAACAACACGAAACAGAAAAGGGGAATTAACAAACTATCTCTTTGGTGGCAGGGTAGATTTTATATTACAGTCAGCAAACAAAACCATACTTAATCCATCAGTTTGCAAACAGAACAAAAAAATAACTATAACATCTACCTTCACTTGAAGGGTAAGTTATAAAAAAAAAAAAAAATTCTCATTAGTTGTCAGCTCAGAGTAACTTCAAAAGCAGTCCCTGAGCATCGAATAATATCTTCCTGACAACCTCCTTATCTCTTACAAGCTGTTGTGAGAGCTGAATCAAACCAGCATGTCATGAAAACTGCTTTCTAACATTGTAAATCAAAGGAATCACATACATCTGATCAGTTAACTACTCCTTTATAAATCATCACAACAGGTTAAGTTTATAACACAAAAAATATCATAGACAGAAAATCTACTTCTGCACCTGAACCTGTTTGGGTTTTTTTTTTCTGGTTTGTTTGTTTGTTTGTTTGTACTATACGAAACACTATGGAAAGATATTAAAGAATGATTTAAATATACAGCTCAAAACGTCAAACCTCTCTAACTGAATTGTGATTTTGCATTTGTATGTTTAAACATTACATTTTGAAAGCAAAGTTGGGAAATTATCCTAGAGTAAGCTTTTAGTTTCCAGTTTTTCATGTGACATATTACTACTATCTGCATTCACATCTGCTTTGTAAACATATTTGCATTGACATCTTCCTAAACCCATTGCCCCAATACAAATTCAGGCTGTGAAGGCTAAAATTAAGTACTTGTTCCAGAACACCTCAAAATTCAAGATAAAATATCATGTATTTGTGTTTAAATTTTTTAATTGCAGAAAAGCAGGTGGTATGGAAAAGTTTCATTTCACCTCATTTTTGCAGCTTTTAAATTTACCTGAACATGGAAATTTTTTTTTCTTCTCTGCTTATATAGAGAAAGAGAGGCATAGGACACTGGACAAAATCTCTCCATAAGCCTGAGAACAACTTAAATTTTGAGTAATAATTATGGTACATTCCAGACTATACCAAAAAAAAAAAAAAAGACCATTACACTGTGGAGCCCATAAAAGCCCATGGGTATAAGTACACAGATGCTTATGTACATCCTTCCTTTTTTCCAGCAGTGCACAAGAGAAGGCAAGGAAAGGAGTTTCACCTAGATTACCGATCACGGTATAAAATACTTTCCAAATGGCAGAAAGAGTAGTAAACCACTGACATAAGCAAAGGGCAAAAAAACCCACCTAATTTGTTGAAGTGAGTTCTAGGAATGTCCCTAATAAGATCCTCTAGTTTTAATCAGCCTGCCCCAACCACCCACCATGTCCAAAGGATTTATCTTTAACCCATCTATTCCCTCATAGACTCATAGAATCATTTAGCTTTTAGGAAAAGCTCCTCACGATCACTTAGTCCAACCATTTACAGTATTAAACGATGGAGGAAATTCCTGATTTTTTAGGTAGAAATTAATTCAACAAATTTTATTCCACACATTGTGGATATAAATACCACATGACAGGCATCTGATTGTTCATGCTTTCTGAGAGTTGATATTGTCAGTATTATTTTTCATGCTTTTGAAATTCAAGAGGTTTTAGAGAAAGGTGCCATTTCCAATGCTATCAGTAGAACTCTGCACAACTGATTTCATACTTTGTTATTCTCATCTAATTTTGCCCTTAACTCACTTCTGTTTGTGACTTCTGTTTGTAACAAAATTCTTCTAAAACTACTAGCATGCAGACAGTGAATGTGACAAGACAAAAATTAAATTGTGAAATTAATACTTTCAAACATCTGAAACTTAAATGCCTGAAATTAATCAGTAAATCTGGACAGCTGAAATGAACATCTTTGTAAATGTGGTTCCCATATCAATAAATCAACATTGTTGATGTTGGTAAAAAAGAAGTTTTAGTACCGTATAAGATTTCTGTAACTGCAGTATGTGTTTGACAGTAAGACTTAAAGGCTCACCGTAGTTTTAAAAATCAAGTGTTTTAATTAGTATTAACAATCCTTGAAAGCCATTTATTCACTGAAGAGTCCACATTTTAGTAATTTAATGAGACTCTGTGACTGATCTAAAAAGGAATTGCTTTCTCATGACCTTCTATCTCACAGTTCTAAAAAAAAAAAAATCCATTCAAAGGGAAGAATAACTTCTTCAGTCATAATATTCTATACTTGCAGTTACACTGTGTCCTACAATAAGTCCTAAAAGGCTTAAAAGAACCAAGAAAAAACCCACATAATACTCATATCCATGTGCTGTTTTCTTCAGTTGCTATTATGTTTGATAGTTTAACAATTTTTTTTAAACTAACAGTGAAGCTATAGATGAGGTAATAGGTTGAATCAAGCCTTATTTTTAAGCTATTTCCTTCTAAGAAACTGTATGATGTCCATGGAAGAAACAACTTTTCTGAGTATCGTTTAGGACAGAGTATGTTTCATGTTTGTGTGCGAATGAGGCAGGCCAGTTTTTGAAGGAGACAATTGACTTCTAGAAAAAGTACAAAAAACTCTGGCATATACGTACCAGGAGAAAGCTTGAAATTAGGCTTTTAGTGCAGAGTAAAAGCTAAAAAGGGCAGATGTCACAAGCAGAAGCTATTTCTGGTTGTTAAATTCCCCTAGCGTTCACAAAAGCAGGACTTCACACTTCCTTGTAAATAAACAAAATTGCATTAAAAACGTGAACTCCATTAACACTTTTTCCTCCTAGCTGGAAAGATGCACAAATGCTTTGCCTCTAGTTATACCTTTGGTCAGAAGACATAAGAAACAAGCAATGTGTCTAACTGAAAGAGAATTAAGTTTTACATAACATCTAAATATACTTGAAGTGGAACACGGTGAGGATACTCATAAGCAAATGAAATGACCCAGTGGTTACTTTCACAGTCATATAACACAGTACTGTCATGAAATATACTTATCAAAAAGTCATATTAATTCAGGCTGAATAGTTACAATAAATCTTTGAGTAAGAAGATACAAAATAGTCCTTTCTATTATGCACCATCTCTCATTTGAAGTCAGCTTTTCTCTGTATAGAAAATGTTTTTCCTGTCCAATAACCCCAATGAAGCCCTCCCCCCAACACCCCAGGCAAGGAAAGAAAAGATCTTGACTACAAGAGTACCAATGGAGGTCTGTCAGCTGGGTATAGCCAGATACCAGCAAAAATTTTCAGAATATACATGCGTTCAACTAGTTCATTCACAGTGAACTGGACTTGGGCATGCAGATCATGAGGGCTATAGAACTTGCAAGAGAATCAAAATAATTTCTTGTGAAAAAGCAAGCAGCTACTAAAAGAAGATATGAATGTTTATTATGTTTTATATAAACTACTCTCTAACAAGTTTGATGAAAAATGTGACAGGATTATGGTTTATCTGAATACTAAAAAAGCAATATATTTGTCTTCAAACAAAGTAAGTTTACAATGGGGATCTAACTACTGCATATATGCTATGATTTATTACATAGACAAGAACAGATACTGCTAGAAATATATTATGTTTTCCATCAGGCATATTAAAACACAATTTCCAAAACTGTTCTCATATGGAACAATGTCTACCAAAAAAATTCATTAAAATGGTTTTGAAAATTGGTTCTTTAGAATTCAGGCAAGAGGTTTGAATAGACAAGAAAGTAAGGTGACCTCATTTCATAACCCCTCTATTTTACTCCTGCAGAAAACAATGCATTAAATCCAGGTTTTATTTTATGTTCTTAAATAAGGTTTTAGATCAAAAAAAGGTCAGTAAGTAAAGAAGACATATGGAAAAAATATAAATATTTTTGGCATTTGAGCATATAAAAGATGTTTGAGTTTTGCATTAAGACTACTTGGATAGCATAATGAGGAGCATTTTATCTTCATTGCGGCAGCTAAGAGTGAAAAAATCTACATGATATCTTAGAGGGAGCAAGCTTTACACTGAACTGTTTAGAGAGCACAGGACTAACTGGCATCCTATATTAACAAGCTGTGAAAACAGTGCCAAATAGAAGGGAAAGTTTAAAGGTTATATAACTGGTTCTTCTTTTTTCCAAGCATAAAATACGTTTCTTCAGAGATTTGTCAAACGCATGCTTTATGCCTTCTCTGATTTCTTCCATGATATCGTCATATTGTCAAACTGATCTAGTTTAGGGTTAGTGTCTAAGTTCTAAGTTCTAAAAAAAAAAAAAAACCACCAAAAAATAACCCCTCCAAAAAACTGCTTTACCAAATCAGTCCATTTTAAAAATTTTAGTTTGGCTTCTTAGTGTGATTTTAGCCATATAAAAATGTGCTACTCATGGTGTTCTTAGTTCAGCCCTGCATGAAATCTGACAGGGATAGTTAAAAGAATGAATATGGATAACAGATTAGAAGATTAGATATTCACTAACATTAGAAAATCAGACGTGTGTTGTAATTTTTATCCCTATAGAAGATTTCTCTTTGCCTCTGTTACTTCAGATATCCTTTTACTTCCCCTAGACTGAACTTCAAATCTCTCATTTACAAGATGAATAATATCATGGATGATAGTGTCTGAAAATGTACACAGGTTTAATGTTTTAAAATTGTTACTACAAGTAGACCTATGATTATTTAATCAGTAAACAAATACTCGTGTAATTACAGATATATACATATAGCTATATACAGAGAATCATCTGTAATATTTGCCTATCTTTAGTGATAAAAGGTTCTAAATTAGCAATGACCCTCTTCTTGAAGCTGAGTTACATGAAGATGATATTATCTGACCACTTTAGACACTTCTGCAGGTGTGACTCCTGAAGATCTACTGAAGTTTTCCATATATCATTTTGCAAGGTTTATTTGTTCAGGAAATGTGTCTCTGACCTCTAATGAACATAATCACTGACAAATACTAAGTAAGTGATTAACATCTTCCTGCTTCATAACACTTAACACGGAATGCTTTATGAAAGATCACACAGGCAGGAAATAACAGTAACTGTGTTATAAAAGACTATTTTGTGGTCAGCAGGTTGAGGGAGGTGATTTTTGCCTCTACTCTAATCTTATGATACTCCACTTAGAATATTGTGTCCAGCTCTAGGGTCCTCAGCAAAAGAAGGACATGGACCTGTTGGAGCAGGTCCAGAGGAGGGACACAAAAATGATCAGAGGGATGGAGCATCTCTGCTACAAGGACAGGCTGAGAGAGTTGGGCTTGTTCAGCCTGGAGAAGAAGAGGCTCTGGGGACAACTTATTGCAGCCTTTCAGTACTTAAAGGGGGCCTATAGGAAAGACAGGGACAGTCTTTTAGCAGGGCCTGTGGTGACAGGACAAGGGGTGATGGTTTTAAACTAAAGAGTTTTTACACTTTTTTACAATGAGGGTGGTGAAACATGGAACAGGTTGCCCAGAGGTTGTAGATGCCCCATCCCTGGTAACATTCCTGGTCAGGTTGGATGAGGCTCTGAGCAACCTGATTTAGCTGAAAATGTTCCTGGTCACTTCAGGAAGGGTTGGACTAGATGACCTTTAAAGGTCCTTTCCAACCCAAACTATTCTATGATTCTATGCTTTAGCAAGGGAATCCACTCAGCTGGAAAAGCTCTTTTCTGCTGTGACGCAAAACTTTAGCAATGAGTTTTATATAAAATCACTAAATACAACAAACTCATTTATTGCAATATACAAAAAATTTTAGTGGTTCGCCAAATTAGTTGACCACGTACCAAGTCTTGGCTAAAGCTGCCATGAAAGACATACTTAGAAGAGACCAAAGAAAGTGTTGCAGAGCAGACAAAACAGACTCTCCTCCTGTCACTCTGTCACTATGTTGTTGAAGACTTAAGGATGCATATATATACTTTCTTAGAAAATAGATTATTTTATCTCTTTCCTTAAAAAATAAACTCACACCACTAGGAATTTACTTTTAAGAATATTAAAATAAGCTTATTTCAGTAAGTCATTAGATTGAAAAACCAATGTCTCAAAAAACATTGGATTCAATTGCCTGCACAAAGTTAAATTGCCTCTTTATGTATGTGCACCACTGGACTCATGTTTTTCATACTTTAAACCTGACATTCAATGCAAAAAACAAGGTGTAAATGATGAGAATTTGAGTTGTTCAGCTAGCTGTTAAGTCTGGTATTTCCTGACTTTCAAGTTCTGAAAGCTACATCTCAAATAATGCTCTTCTAGCACAACTGTCGTATATAGTCTGTTTTGTTCGTTCTCAGTTCTTCTTAAAAGTACGAGGAAGAATGAAATTGTTTCGGTTATTCATAAAGTGAATTAAAGCTAGTTCTATGAGACTGTTTTGAGACAAATTGTGTTGAAATTCTTTTCCAAAACTCTTTTTATTTCACCGAGTTGTAGCTGTATTCCTTAAAGCTGGCCACTTATAAATGAATTAAAATCCTTTCTTTTTTTTAAAATGAATATTGTTGTCTACATACCTCTTTATCTCTCATCTCTTACACCAGCCACCCTTTCTGCCTACAGAAACACCATCATTTCCTCTGCTCACAAAATTTCAATTTTATCCTTTTAAATAAAAAATTATTCCAGGGATTGAGATTATTTCACATGAAGACACTAATTTTTCTCTTTATTAAAAATTGGCAATTTAATTTTAACTTCTTTTTAGAAGACTATTTGGCTATATCTGTTTCTTATCTAGTGAGAAGACAAATGTTATCTCTCAGTTCTTTGGGACTATATTTGACCATCTGGCCAAAGGCTGTGGATGTCATACATATACCAGAAGGTCTTTGGTACAGGATACATGCATTCAGTTCAAAATGAGTCTCTGTGGAGCTCAGTGACAAAAAAATACCACAATATCACACACAAGGATTTCTGATAAGTATATCTCAAGATGGACAGAAGCAAAGAGATTAAATCAGTGAAAGACATAGCTAGAATGCTCTTAAATGTAAGGAAAGTTTCAGTTATAAAAACTAACTGAAAGTATTAAACTTAACTCTGAAACTTTCCTTCTACTTTCAGGACATAAAAGGTATTATGATAAATATACCTGGATTGTAAAGTTCTGCCGTCCATAAAACACAGAACAGCTTTTATTGTGCTTGATCACATTACAGTGCAGCTGTGCTCTATTCCATGCAGAAATAGATGAATTTAAAATGAAGTTGTTTGCTTAAAATAACTTATTCACTGTTTTTCATTCTTTTGATAATAAAAAGAAATAGTTATAAACCCAAATGAATATCATGCTTAGTAATACTGGTATAAGTCAATTGCATTTCATAAAGGATATATCACTTACTTTTCCTACAGCCCTTGTTATCAACAAACATATTTCAGAGATGGAAAATTGTTCTGTGGGCTTCCGCCTCCTTATTTACATGCATTAATGTTTTGATCCATTATAAAGGAATTCTAACTGCATGATAAAAAATTGTGAACAATGTATGAATTGGCAATCACATTACTCCTTAAAATTCAAATAGACAGATTCAGGAAAACTAGAGCAATGGTAGATCATTAACATGATTTCGTCACTTGGGATGAAATAACGGAATAATGAAAGTTTAAATATTATAATCTTTTCTCCCATGAAGAGCAAAAGAAAGTCTGGGACTTGTTGTCTGATAGGGAATGAAGTGAACCATATGAACTTTTCTGCAAACACTGGGCAGTTGCTGCCACCAGTTCAACTCTGTTACTAATTTTTCAATTACCAAAGGCAAGAAAGATAGAAGTTGTTTCATCAGAAATGGATGGTGTTTCCTGTCATGTCTTACATGAGGCTTCAGAATAAAAGAATGTTTGACAAAACTAATGGGAGGAGATTTGAGGGAATTTGCATTGGTTGGAGAACAATCTTGGTGTGAGGAGTTTGGGGAGACTGAAATGGGAACTTTGATGGAATTAACACTTTTTTTCTCAGGACTGTGTGTGTTTCCAATTTGTGGGAAATACTGACATTTTCTGTTATGTAAAAATGCCTTATTCACCCATAGGAATGTTGTTTTACTTTAACAACAATAATTGTTCCAGGTTGCTAAGATTAACATACCCAATGAAAACAATATTGCCCACAAGTAACTCTGGACTTTGGAAGCCTCTGCTCTCTACTCCTAGAGCAATGAATATTGTTGTACTGTTTCGGTTGTCTTTGAAGTTTTCCTAATGCAGTCCACACGACACAGGTGCGTAAGAGATGTGGAAGTTGGAATGTTGGTCTTCTCAGTGGCTCATCAGGAAAATGGACAGATTTATAGTGAGAATTTGCAGCGATTCAAAAGTTCATTTTAACAATGCTTCCATAAAGTACTTTTAAGTAAAACTGGAATTATTTTTTCAGGCAAAATTTGCTTTTTTAGAAAAATTCTGCCGATTTTATTTTGAAATAGCTTCTGCAAATCTGATTGATCAAAAGTTAAATTTCAAATATGGCTTAAATATTTACATAAAGGAGTAAAATGTTATTGACACCACTATAGCACACTCAGTTGGGCTGATGCAAAGCAGACTGAAAAAAAGGGGACATTATTAATAGCTTTCTCTCCTTTAAATATTCTATGCAAAACCTCTTTCTGTAGCCAAACTTTATGCTTAGTTGACAATTAAGTTAACTTTGTGAGCTATATTTGAAATATCTTCCTTCTGGTCCTGCTTTTGGGATCATACAGTGCTTCTGTAAACACTGTATCTGTAGGAGATGTCCTGTTAGTGAAATGTTTCATTATATTGCCATCAAAAAACTCTTTAGGTTATAGCATTAATTTTACAGATACATTGGAAAATTCCACAGCAAAGAGAATATAAAATTACAGACTATACAATAACAACTCTGGAAAGAAACACTGAAGAACTCATCTTTGTATTTAAAAGATTGTTTAATATATACTGGACTGCTGATAATTAGTTTCTAAGTCATAGTTTCTAAGTCTATTTTTTAGTACAATATTGTTTCTAAAATGTTTCCACATCATTTTGAGCCAATTAGTAGGTTTACTGACAGGTTTAGAGAGTCTGAAATGCTTTTTTTCCTTTTTAAGCTCTTCCTCAATATTTTGATCTAGACAGTTATCATGCTCTTAAATGATCTATTTCAAATACGTTGGCACCCCCAAAGTGATAAAATCCTTGAATTTGCATTATGGCTGATCAGTGTTCTGAGAACTGGATTATTAAGGAGCACTTTCTAAGTGCAAACCTTTGGCCTGATCTGATGTACAGGATTCTAACGCCCAGCTGTTTACACACTTTTTATACAGTGTTTCACCCCTGCAAAGTGTAAAACCAAAACTGTGTACAACCTCCTAAAAATCCAGTTTTGTGTCTACTCGTCCAGTCAATCTGTAAAAAAATATATAGTCTTTCCCAAAGAACTTTATGAGAATTATTTTTTTAATGAAGACTGCACAGACCAAGGCAAACCAAGAAATATCTATATGCAAATTATTTTCTTCTCACTGCAAGACCCTTTTAAAACATGAGATCATGAAACGTCACGAAATGCCCTCCAAGAGCCATCAGACGACCCTGGGAGTGTCAGAGGTCCTGTGTAACGGAATAAAGTTCCAATGGATTCAAATCTGTCCTTCAAGAATATCACATGGAGCACTGTTTCTCTATTGGAAAATTATTAAATTTAATATATTTTTATTTCTATATATACACACACACATTTATTATATGTATACACATGTATATGCATATAAAAGTAACTCCTCTAATATCTCAAACTAGTAGGCAATTTTTTCACTATTCACTAGCCTCATGTAAATATATGTATCTTCACTATTTCTCAACAATTTCAAAGGTTACTGCAAAAATAAAACTAGTATCATTAAATTTCAATAAATAAAGACTTCTTGCAGCTTCGAACAAATAATTTTATAATTTATTTGGGAAATTGAATGAGATTTAATGTAAACACTTCAATGGAGTTTCTTTCACTGAATATTCTAATGTTACAAATAACATGGCATAGCGATCAGAATGTAACTAACGTGTATGTTTACATTGGCTGAGAGAAAACCAGTAAATTCTTCAGTGGAATAACTCATTTAGTAAGAGTTTATCTTACTAAAGATTTTCAAGCTCAAGACAAGAACTGAGGTTATCCCTATAACCGTACCTAGAAAACCACAGATTACCTTCATCCTCGGCCCCTCTCTACTGGGTGGGCTTTTGCTCTTTCTTTTTCTTCATTGCTTTTTAAAATTCAGTTTTAAATCTCCTAT
Source organism: Buceros rhinoceros silvestris (assembly GCF_000710305.1). Classification (NCBI taxonomy): domain Eukaryota; kingdom Metazoa; phylum Chordata; class Aves; order Bucerotiformes; family Bucerotidae; genus Buceros; species Buceros rhinoceros. The sequence goes on from NW_010394593.1 coordinate 57,774, forward strand.
TTCCTACAAACCCCTTTACTTGGTTTCTAACTGCTAATCCACTTTTACTTTCCCTGCTCTTTTCTGTACAATTTTTCCACTCTTCTTTCCTCACTAAATGTTCACCTCATCTACTTTTACTTTCTCCATTCAAATCACATCATATTTTTCAAAGACTGAAAATCTGGAATGTAGAAATAAAAAAAAATATACATTGTCATACCAATTCTTACCTTGTAAACCATTATACTTTCTTAATTCTAGGCCTATAACCCTGTTGCAGCTCCATATCTTCAGATTGATTAATGTACCTCACTCAAAACATTCTAAAGAAACAAGTCTGTTAATCAATCCTTCTGTTACCTATTACTCTGCTATTAAATTATTTCCTTCACTTGCATTTCAATCCATTTGATACTTTTCCTCTTTCAGCAATTATTCTACAATTTTTTTCTACCATTATCAGTATAGCAATTTTAGCTGAGCTTTCTAGCTTTCACAATTAAAGTGTGATACATAAATTTGCCGACCAAAATATTTTTTTAATATTAACCCCAGAAAATCCAAGGAATGTCAGTAAGATGTTCAATGGGCTGTTCATATGTTATATCATATTAACTATGAGAGATGGAAGAAATTGGACCTTTCACCTGGGTGAAAACCAATTGATTCCACATAAATTTCATGATGGTTGATTTTTAATGGAAAATGATTTAGAGAAGAATAAATGTTGTCCAAAGCCAAAATCAAGAGATTTCTTCTGCTGCTTTTTATTTGTTTATTTGTTTGCCTTTTAAAACTGAGATTGTGAAATTTCTGCTGACCTACCATAGCTGCATTTTCTCAGTGAATGTATTTACAAGAAAGTCTCTTACGTCTTTCAATAGTCTAGTAATGTGAAGTAATGTATGTATTTAGTTAAACATCTTTAATGACCTAACTCTTCTATCTATCTAGTCTGTCTGGCGAACACTGTGCTGTAAGTTACACCCTGAAATACTTAAGACATTAACTGTACTGACTGCAGTGAAAATTGTTTGTCTTTAGGAGGTCATGAGTTCAATCCAAATATTTTGTGACAAAAAGCACCACAAACAGAAGGTACATGTATTACTGAACAGAAGGTAACAGGCAACTATAAGTTCAGTGTATCAACCTGGATACAGAATCAAGAAATACCAGAAATCTAGGTTCAAAAAAAAAAAAGAAACCTCTGTTTTCTACTGAATTCTTGTGTTGGGAGTTTATGACAGTTCTTCCCCACAGTAAAATACATTTTGATCTAATTTAGCTGAGTGTCTGAGCAGTACTAGTGCCTAGTAATTTCTTTCCTAAATGTCTGTCAATTCAGGTCCCTCTAACAGGTTTTTCTTTAATTTTGCACCATAGAGCTCCATGCCACTGTTGTTTATTGCTGTAGTTTGATCTCTTGAAGAAAATATACAAAATTATATTGGCATTGCTGGTGCTTTCTAATAATCTACAGATAAGGTTATGTTTAATATTTCACATAATAAAAATAAACACAAACTCCAAACATCTTAAAAGAAACTTTTAAATAGAACGTAATCAGAGTATAAAAGTCCTATCAGTTTATTAGGTAGATACTGATTTAAGCAGAGACTGCAAATCAAATACACATTCTTAATAAAAAAAGTACTTCTGTCTAGATAGCTTTGTATCTTACTCAAACTCAATATGCAACTGTAAGAAAGAAAACAGCCATCCATAATTGTTTGATCATAGACCACAAAAGAATTAATCATTTTATTTTGACTTTAAAATATTATTGGAGAGTTTGTCTCTGACAAGGCTGATTTAGATAGTAAAGAACAGTGTGCATTCATTACTGCAGGAAAGATATCTATGGGATCTAGGTTAAAAACTAATAATTCACTTTTTTATTGCTTAAGGCAGCAACTGAGAATAATACGAGGTTACAGACTTGTAGTTTTCCTATTGAGATGTTTCAGGTCTTTCTCAGAAATACAAACTCAAAATCCACATACCCTAAAACATATGCTGTATTTTTTTCCCAAAAGAACAAATGTTGCAGGGTCCCTTTTACGGACGGAGTCTGAGTCACAATACGGACACCAATATGGTTAGGAATTGTGCTCTTTTATTGTTTACAATGCATCTCAATTTATAGACTCCTGTTCACCCGACTAGCTACATGGTGACTGGATAGAGTCTCTGTTACACAGACAGCACACATCTCTTAAGGCACTGCGGCTGAATAAAAGGGGTTAGCCGACACGTGGTTACTGTTTTGGTTAGAGTTAATAAAACAGAGGCTAGTTAGAGAATTTCCCACACGATAGTGCTGCAGCTGGGTTTCGGCTGCTAAGTTTCCCAGAGAGAGTAGCGTATTTTTCACAGTTCTAATTTCTGCTAGAATGATACACCAACAAACAAAGACACTAGACATGCTTGGATAATGATTCTGTGGATAATGAGATAAGAAAAATAGGTGCTAAAGAAAATTGTTCCTTCAGAAAGATTATAAAAAGTTACATCAAACTGACAATTAGGATACGAATTCCAACTCACACCGGTTCTCCCTGTACGGTAAAGCGCTATTTCAATTTACATATAAACGGACTTTTAGATGCAGGAGTTCCAGCAGTTTAATTTTAAGTCACAATGGACTTTCATATAATTTTCAGAAAAAGGGACACCATTCTCCTACAAAATGCCTCAAAAATGCTACAAAATGGACAGGACAAACATTAACAATAATCTGTGTCCTGCTCATTACCTAAGTACCTGAATGAACACATGACCTGAAACATAGGCTGCAAAACTAAATTCAAAACAAGTCACACAGGTGAAAAAAAAACCCCCCAAACTCCCAGCAAATTGGCTAAATGACCTCAAGAAAAAGGCCAACACTCATCAATGATTCACAAATAATAAAAAAAGACTGCTCATTATGGAGCTGTGTCTAAGCAGCAAACAAAAAATAAGAATTTAGAAAACATGAAATAGAAAGAAATACAGGAAAAAAAAAGTAATGCTAACCATCTGGAATATTGCTGGAAGTAATGATCACTTCCCTTCAGAAGAAACTTCAGGATTAAAGATAGTTCAGAGATAGAGAAACAGTAAGACTGGTTAATGACTTTGAAAAAAAATCTCAGGAAGTGAAAAACTGTGATTGATTACTTCAAAAATCACAAAGGTGATGATAAAAATCATTATAACCTTATTATATTTGAAACATACAAAATAATGAATGGCATGTGTGAAGAAAGATTGAGAAATTCTATTCTTCCTCCCGCAATGAACAGTGGTGCAGTCAATGAAATTAGGAATTTTTTAAAAAAATAAAAGTAAATATTTATTCATAAGGTACATAATTAACAAATGGAACTAATCATATAATGTTGTTAAGAAAAAAAACCAAGGGATTTAAATTGCTGAAAAATCATTTGACTATCTTATTGAAAAAATATTGACTCATGAATTTAATAATACAACACAATAATACAACAACAAAAAAGTAAGAGTTAATCCTTTAAAAAGTATGTTTGAAAGTTAGGAGCGTGGGATTATCAGTGCTTCAGAGTTATGGTCAATTTGCAACTAGAAGAAAAAAATTTTAGATAATTCTACATTTCCTCAGTGGGGCTTGCCTTACTTTCCATTGGTTCTGGCTGAACCAGACCCCAGAACGTAACAGGTCTGGGCTGGCCTTTCTCTGATCTAGTATAATTCCATGTTTAGTAGCTGTGGTGCAGAAGTAACCACAGAATTATAGAATCGTTTAGGTTGGAAGCGACCTTTAACACTATCAAGTCCAACCATTAATCCAGCACTGCCAGTTCACCACTAAACCATGTCCCTCAGCACCAGATCTACGCATCTTTTAAATACCTCCAGGGATGGGGACTCCACCACTTCCCTGGGCAGCCTGTTCCAATGCTTGACAACCCTTTCAGTGAAGAAATTTTTCCTAATATCCAGCCTAAACTGTCCCCGGCACAACCTGAAGCCATTTCCTTTCATTCCATCCCTTGTTACACGGGAGAAGAGACCGACCCCCACCTCACTATAACCTCCTTTCAGGTAGTTGCAGAGAGTGATAAGGTCTCCCCTCAGCCTCCTTTTCTCCAGGCTAAACAACCACAGTTCCCTCAGCTGCTCCTCATAAGAGTTGTGCTCGAGACCCTTCACCAGTTTTGTTTCCCTGTTTTGGACATGTTCCAGCACCTCAATGTTCTTCTTGTAGTAAGGAACCCAAAAGTGGACACAGTATTCAAGGTGTGGCCTCAGCATTGCTGAGTACAGGGAGACAATCATTTCCCTCCTCCTGCTGGCCACATTATTGCTGGTACAAGCCAGGATGCCGTTGGCCTTCTTGGCCACCTGGGCACACTGCTGGCTCATACTCATATGGCTGGTGGACAAACACCCCCAAGTGCAGGACCCATCACTTGGCTTTGTTGAACCTCATACCACTGGCCTCAGCCCATGGATCCAGCCTGTCCAGATCCCTCTATAGAGCCTCCCTACCCTCAAGCAGATCAACACTCCTGCCTAACTTGGTGTCATCTGCAAACTTACTGAGGGTGCAGTCGATCCCCTTGTCCATATAATTGATAAAAATGTTAAATAGAATAGGGCCAAATACTGAGCCCTGGGGAATACCACTTGTGACTGGTCACCAACTAAAATAACTACATTAACCATCACATTTTGGGCTGGCCATCCGGACTTTTTTTAAATGGAAAACTGAAAACAAGTATCCATTTTTCTCATCAAAATTTGTATTACCTTTTAGATCTTAGAGATTAGTAAACTACAATTTTGCCTACAATATATTTCTCATGTACCAGCTGACAGTTTACATTGATGATATATTCTTTCTGATGCAATGTGCTTTTAAAGAATCTGTGTGCCATCACAGATGGATCAAAAATTTTAATAAGAATACTGCAGAATGGAAAACTGCCCTGTAGGACAAAGGGAGCCAAATTTGCTGGATGACCCTTTCAAATCATGTCAACCTTTTTAAAGGCAAGCAAGCATGGCAGAAGGACAGTATAGATGAATGCAAAATTCCTGTCTGATCTCAGACATCAAAAGAGAGTACACAGCAGATGGAAGAAAAGATGGACTACCTCTGGTGAATATAGAGACCCATGATGACTACCCATGATGAATATAGAGTGTGTAGAGTTGAAGCTAGGAAAACCAAAACTCACTTGGAGTTTAAATTAGTGAGAAATTTGAGGGTTAACATGAAGGGCTTGAACAAGCACGTCAGCAGCAAACAGAAAACTAAAGAAAATGTGGGCCCAATATTCAGTGGGACAGGGAAATGAATGACAAAGGAGGTAGTGTATGACAAATAAAGCTCATAAGCTCATAAAGTTCAATAAAACTCAATAACACTCATAAAGCTCAGTAAAACTCATAAAGCTCCAGTACACTAAGCAACCATCCTTATTCGAAGGAATAAAGCAGAACAGAAGCATAGAGCAGTATTTTGTTTTGTTTCTTTAGTTTTTGATTTTGCTTGGGGAAGCTTTTCAGAAGCACTAGAGATTATAAATACTGGACTTAGAAGTTTTTGCCGCTTCTTGATACTTACAACTTTTCAAAGTAATGGATGGGATAAGTGAGAGACTGAAAAAACAGGAACCTTGGAAATGTGGTGGAAGGAAGAAAATCAGTGAGAGGTATTATCAAAGTACAAACTATAACTGACTCCTGCTGTTGAAGGGCTGCTCTTACATGTTAAAGGACGAAAATACAATGAAGTAAATGTTAAGTGTAAGAAGATATACCAGAAGCTCTAAAGATTTAAATGCTACATTTAATAATAATGTATTTGTATCAAAGCTACTCATAACAATTCGTCTTAAAGGAAAACACAAATATGAAATTTCTGCATTACTTACACCATGTAGGGTGCGTCCTATCACTTAAGTAGATACCACTAGCAGCGGAACAGAACATGACGGATGTGACAGCAATGGAACTGGTAAAATGGATCATAAAATTAATGGACGCATTTATAAATATGATTTATTTGGAAGAATTCAAAGAAATCTCAAAAGCCATATGACAGCCAAGCCATATAACAGTCACCAAATACATGAACAATGATGATTCTCTCTTTATATCGACATTTCTAGAAAATATCAATAAAATGGTGTATTCATATCTAGTGTAATAGTTATAATAACTCTGGAGTATAATACAGATATGGAAGAGAAATAGAGGTTCTCTCTGGGGGTGATTCTGGATAGGAGTCATGCTTATTCCATGTGAGAAAGGTCTATCTTAGAAGGAAAAGTATGCTTTGGAAGAAAATCTCCAGATCATCTCACATATCATAAACTGGTCTTGGAGTGCTTGAATTGGATTCCTTTTAGATAAAGCTAAATCAAAAGATGTGCTCCAGGAGCATACTTAGTCTATTCCAACTGCTGATAGGTATTCAGCCCACAAAATCAAACCACAGCTACTCAGAAATAAGCCTCCTGTAACACATGCTGTGTGGATGCAGAGTTATCATTACTAACTGTTTTACAGGCTTGTTTCTATTGCACCATACTGTTTGCTAAGCCGGTGGTATCTTGAATTTGTTGTCAGGAAAGTTTTCTCGTTCTCCATTGTCTGCAGAAGATGTCTCCAAAGTATATTTGGCTGAGTTAGGTGTCTGAAATTGCAGATGTGCATACAGCCCCAAATCCACCTCAAGATTCTTATGGAAAATAAAAAGTCATAAGATAACAAGGAAATTCCTTTAGTAAATTATTAACTTGTTGAGGCATGATAATGAGGGATGGAACTGAGCAGTCAGTTTCCACAATATGGAGAATTTACTGGTAAGATTCCAAAGAGATACAGCCCATGTGCTGGTCCATGCCATTAATTACATTTAAAAATTAACAAGAAAAGGGTGATAGTATGTTAGATTAAATTCATTATCAGTAAATGCAGAGTAATAGATACGAGGGAAAACATTCAGACAATCCTAATTACATCAGTGTACTACTCAGGCAAGAGATCTCGAAGCCACTCCAGACAGTTATTTGAAAATGTAGGTAGAGTGTTTGGCAACAATTCAGGAAGACAAATAAAATGGTTGCAATTATTACTAAACAGTAAGTACCAGTCATAAAACTTCATTACATCAGATGGCAAATCAATGATGCTTGGCTGCTGCAAGTAGTCATATGACTTTCAAGAGTGTGTAAATCAAGTTGAGAAAATAAAGAAAAAGGCAGCACAGATTATCATATGTACAGAATATTTTTTCACACTGGAAGGACCTAGGTAGGCTAGAACTGCTCTGTTCAGAAATAGTGACACCTGAGCAGGATACATCAGAAATCATGGACAACATAGGTGGAGTGAATCAATAACAATACTTCAGCATTTTTTTATAATACAAGAGAAAAATAAACAATCAGGCATAAATTTCAGATCAAAGGAAGCATTTTTTTCATACAATGCATAATGAAATTGAAGAGTTTATGGAGAAAGTATATTGTGGAGATCAGTTAATAAATACATTTTAAAGGATTAGAAAAGGTCCATCCAGTCTTCCTAATAGCAAAAATTTGATTTCAACATTTCAGTTAGGAAGCTGCTAAGCCACTGATAGTTGGAAACTGGGAGGATATACTGAGGAACATAGGATAAATATTTACTCTGTTGATGATACTCTCCCTGAATGTTTCATCCCAATATCTGTTAGAAATAAAAGAAACAGACCTTTGAATGAGTAAGATAGTGCCTTATTCTTATGCATAATAAGATACGAAATTTTCTTGAGCTCTGAATTGAAAAAGAATATGATCATTGGAATTCAAATTCTACTTTGGCTAACAGTGATTCTACATGTTTAATATTCACTGAATTCAAGTGTAAAATTTCTTGTTCTCATTCAGGGTTGGAATTGTTCTTATTAAAATGAATTTATCAACCTCAGCAACTGGCCTGAAATTCATTTTGAAGGGATATGTATAATTGTCATTCAAATATGAACTAAATTGAACATGAAAAATTAAAAAGAGAAGGTAAACTCTTTCTCCATGTAATTTAGTAGTAGAAATAAAACAGGTATTACCCCTGTATCTAGGTAAATGACATCTATTTACACGTCAAAGGACCTTTAAATATATCATATACAAAAAACTATGTAGAAAATGACTATTTGAATGACTATTAGAATGTAGAAAAAGACTAACAAGGAAATATACTTACCTTTCTTCCTAAAAGAGAACATAAGCATCATTTCATTACCACGCGCAGAACTAATTGCAAACTCAATGAAAATTACTAGAGAAGAAATGATGGACAAAATAAAGAAGAAATTAATGATATTAGAATACCGATTTGGCTGCAAATTCATTAAAAGTAATATTTAATACATAGGGTTTTTTTAATTTCCAGAAGAAAGTTTGCCAGATGTAATTCAGAGGTACAAGTATGATTGGCAACTATTTAAATTATTAAGAATATTCTCACCTTAAGTTAAAGTCTATTTTGTGAGAACAATATAGTAAGACATTTTTAAAAACAATGTAACATTGCTTAAGGGAAAAAGGTATGTCACTAAAATCTCTCTCACTTGGTATTACATGATATTAATTATGTGTTCACTCACTGGAATGTGATAAAAGTATTGTTTTAAAAAGCTATATTTATCACAGAAAGGCAGTAGAAGGATCCTGACAAAGCATATTCTCATTTCAAGAGCTTTTTCGCATTGCTACTTTATAAGTTTCTAAAGGAAGTAAATTGGTTTGTGTATTATGAATAGTAGGCAGTGCCACCTTCCACCAACTACTCATTTCTGAGCCCAGAAATCCTTTAAAAATCCTTTCTCCTGTCAAATATGTATGCCTTGACTGTTTTAAATCTCATTAAAAGCATTCTGGCCCCCTAGGTTTTCATTAAATGATACACATTTTTAAATTAACTATATACACATGATTTTAGAGTGTTCCATTTAAGCCCTCTCTTAAAATTTTATCATTCTCTCTTATGACCATTATTATTACACAGATATATCTTAATCTATTGGTTTAATGTCTGAATAGATGATTAGACTTGTACTATAAACTTTTTCCTAGTTGCATGGGAAGTGTTTTGTATTGAAGAAACTGATAGCTCCTTCTGGAAAATTACTATATTAAAAGTGAAACGCAAAAGTAATTTCCTAGTATAGCTCTGTTTTCTTCTCAGTGACTAGTCAACAAGACCATTTTCCATTTAAAAAGTTACTTCTTATGGCAGGATTTTCTCAGAAATTTCAGAAAGAGATATTGAGCAGGATGGAGAAAAAGAAAATATGAAATTAAGTATAAAATCAGGTTTGTGATTTAAAATTAATTCATTGAAATGTTCTTAGCAAAGTATATACAGTTTTGGTTTTGATTGTAATGTAGTACTTTAGCTTCTATATAGTATACAGTTTAACTAAGTATTGACTTGTGACAGTTTTAGCTAATCACTAAAAATATTTTAAAACTATCAAAAAGAGGTTAATCAAGCCAAGCCTGTGTGCTTTTACATGGCAGTATCGTTTCTGACAACCAATTTGGTATTATTTTGGTTCAATTAAGCTGTATCAATATAAAACCAATAATAAAATTCAAGGAATCATAAATATGTCCTGTAAAACATCCACCAGAAATAAGTTATTTTTTTCAGTACTTGTGTTTAGATTGCATTTATTCTAATTCCTGACATCGTCCTAAATATCACTGCCCAGAGGAATGCTTGCCATAAGTTATTCTTACTGGAGCAGGTGCAAGTTACCCAGCAACCAGTTCATATCAATCCCTTTTGGGTTGTCTGTCAGGAGCAAGAAGTCAGTTATTTGCCTGTCTTTCTTTCTTCCCTTCTTTTAAACTCTTCCAAAGGGAATACTGTTGTTCCATAGGAAACATGCAGAACCTACAGATGCTATACATGAAGTTCTAAACAAATCAGTTGACATAATACTGTGTTTAATTAAAAATAATTATTTCAGTCTTTACTGACTGAAGATTGCAACATTTTCTACAAACCACTCCCTCCCAGCATGTCATTAACAACCTTCAAATAGTTTCTTGCAACATTACTACATAAAGGATAAACAAAGTCCTTTTTCAGCAAAATGATACAGATTTAGCTGTTCTGATTATTTTCTACACTAAATTGAATTGTTTATGGCATTCTAAAATAAACTTTATTACAAATTAATTGAACACATCAAGTTTTAATATTAAAAAGATTATCAACCATTTCTCAGAGTATTTGAAGAACTTAGTTTTCTCATTTTGTTCCTGACATAACTCAAATTTTTGCAGAGATATATCTGTGATAGCCTGATAAATTTAAAAAATATTAATAATACCAAAATAAAATTAAATATTAATAACTTTCATGCCATTTTGTAGCTCTCAGCTCTGCAGTAAAACATAACTTCTCTCATTTTTATTTTGTCTAGTAAAGTGATAAATATTTTGTAAAACAAAATTGTGGGGAAGATTAGATTTTTTAGGTTGTTTTTTTTTTTAAATCTAGGCTATAATTAATTAGTCTGATTTTGCTATCAAATGCAGTACTTTTTATATGAATAAATAGTTACTGACATATATCAGTCCTGGAATCTTCTGGAAATTATAATTTGTAATAAATGTATATTGTCATGCCCTGAAATAATGGAAGTTCAGATCCAGTAAGTATTGAATACTTCCTATGACTCTTGTGCAATTTTTGAAAAATTTGTATCAAGAGAACATAGAACCTTTCTTACTGCATGACCTTTCTCTGCAACCACCATATTACTATTTTATTATTTCTTAAGTTTACTTCAAGAATATTGCTAAAGAGCCTGTAAATCTGCAAATGTAGTTGGAGTAGAGAGAATTTTGCCACACTTTCTAGACCATTGAGTATAAGCTGGAAATTATCAAAAAAATTCTCTTTCTCAATAAATCTACGGAATAAAACTATTGACATTTCTTCCAAGTATCTGTCTTGTTTTAACTTGCTTCGTGAAGGCTGAATTCACTTAAGCTACAAGAAGCATTTTTTGGTTTCAAGCAGAGGTCAAACTTTTGGTGAAAAATTGTCCTGTTAACCTCTTGTTAATTATAGAAATGCTGAGTGCTTTAAAGCAAATAAACAAACAAATGAATAAACCAAGAGAGAAATTATGATTTTCTAATAAAAAGATTTCAGTTTTGCACTCCTACAAGAAAAAAAATATGTATTGCAAATAAGAAGTAATGCTTTTCTTTTTAAAACCCTTTAAGATAACCATACTTATGGAGCCATACACAAAATAATTTATTTTATTATCTCCAGGAATTTCAGTTTTGACATATAACCTTTCCATAAGTCTTTTAAGTGGCTGCTGCCATGCAATTTAGAAGATTTTTCCAGATTTTCACTCCTGACTAGATTTCTAGTCACAATTTATAACCATGTATTTATTCTGAGTAGACATATTTCCTTCACAAGTTTTGTTTGGCTCAGCTAAATATGCCACTCTCCTTAAATATCTCTCTGAAAAATCAATATCTCATTCTCTCAGTCATCCCAGGAGTTCTCTACACCTGTTGAAGTTAATCGTTCTTGATCACAGGTGACTGGAACTACAGAATATTCCGAATTAGGTATTATCCACACCTTGCACAATGTCATATTTCCTGTCTCTCCTAAATGCACAATACAATACACCAGAGTAGCATCATAACAGTATCCCATAGCCATCGTCCAGTCAACCAACAGTCAGAACTTTAAAATCATCTGTTTTATATAAGTTAAGCACAAACTCCCAGTTACATAATTGAGAAAAAAAACCCTCCAAGAACCAGGTGAATATTACTATGAGTAACTTTTACTATTATTCTCTATACATATAAATTTATGGCATTAAATTTCACTCATTTATAGTAATCTAGCTGACAAACTTGTCTAACTATTTATGGTTCCTCTCTGCATTAGCAACAATCTTCCAACTTCGTATTACTATTACCCTCACTAATGCTTGTAAATACTTCAAGAAAAAGGATACAAAGTATAATAGGTCCCAGGAAAAAAAAAATCAAACCAAAACAAAAAAACCCCCATAAAACAGGAAAGAAGGTATTGGTTTTGTGATTAGTCTGAAATGAAGAGTAAAAATCATGTTACTGTAATAGTAAGAAAATAATTATGAAGGAAATGATTGGCAACATCAAAGATGTAATGATTACTTTTATTCATTACCTGTAGTATAACTTTTCTTGCTGCATTACACAGCATGTGAATAATACACACTAACCTACACAGATACGGGAGTCCCTAACTCCTCCTATCCTAGGAATCACTGAGATAGGCAGGAGTAGTGCGGACAGCAAATTGATACAGCTCCCTGATTCAGAAGTAATTCTGTCGCTGAAAAGCACAGGGTACTGTTCTAACCTCTTCACTTTTTCCAGGATACCTGGTCAATTAGTGCCTCCTGTTCCAAAAATTAAATATCCAAGCTGATGCTTGTGGGAATAAATTGTCAGAGATGTCATCAGAGAAGCTGAGTTTCCTGTATCTCAAAACCTTCTGAGAAGCAGAAAAAAATCAAGAAAGTCAGAGTGCATGGAGAAACCATCGGTAGGTTTGGGTTTTTTTCTGTGTATGAATCTAGTTCACATCTGAAGTAACTTCATATAGCAGTTTATGCTTTGCTTCTGTGTTACAGTAATTCAATTAATACAAAAAGTTACTGTAGAGCTATTGATTAGAGAAGCTCTCTAACCTACTCTTAGGCTTCATGGAGCATATATAACCAAATACAGGGAGACAACAATCTGAAATCTACAACACTCTGTAATTCACTATCAACAGAAATAAAATTAGATTTTCTTTACACTTAGTTCAAAAACCACTGTATTATATAATCTATTTGCTAAATGGATTTATTCATTTCTTGGTAAGATAAAGGGCTATTTAGGTTGTCTCACTATGGCTCTATATTGTTACTATCAAAAAAAATAATGCTGGGAAAATAGAAGTTTTATAGGTCATCCAAAAATGAATGTCAATCAAACCTTCATATGGCACCATGCCACTATGTATTCTACAGATGTTTCATATGTCAAATAAATTCTATTTTATAGACTAGTAATGCAAATACACTAGTCTTAATTTTATTATCTCTCCAATTATAACGTTCTCTTAGGACTAAAATTACAATTAATGATATCTTCAAAGATGTCTAATGTTCTTCTAAAAACTAATCCAAATACATTCAAAATATTTTTTTCATATATGTTTCTAAAATAATTTTCACAGTCTAGATAGGCTAAAGGATACTTTAATCCATTGAAATAGCGCAGATAGACTGCTATGGCTATCTAACAGCTGAAAACCTTTATTCCTACCTGCCTCAAAGAGCTATGCATTGTTGTTCTTCTTTGATGTAGGAATTACTGTTTCCTATCTTGGTTTTCACATCAGGGGAGGATAGAAACTCCTTTCTTGGAGAGAAGAGACTGAAATACTCCTCTTATTCCTACTCTTGTATTTTTATCAAAATAAGAAGTAGTGATTCGAAGCGACACAGAAGGAGGGACAAAAGTAACCAGTCTTACCAGTGGGAAATCCACAGATGAGATTACTGTATGTGCATCACGTGCAGAATTTTTCATAAGATTTTAAAGTAAAACACATGGCCACATTGAATTAACTTTCTCATCTATATTATATAAAATGAGAAACTGCACTTGGCAAAATGATTACTTCTGCTTTTTGTAAGATTATGTAGGGAGCTATGACTTGGATTTCCTAAGAAATTTTAGATATCTAAGTGTTTGGCACATGACCTAGATGGCTTTAATTTGCTGGACAACAGGAAAATCGAAGGAAAGGATTACACAAAAGCTTTCCATACAAAAGCATAGGTGTTTAAGACACATGAGATGCAATCAAAGGTGGTAAAAAGCTTGTGAAGGACACTGCCTGAACACTTTCGTGAATGGAGGGAATTGAAGTAAAGGTACTAAACACAACAAGGGCCTACATAGGACATAGTTTCAAGAGATGACCAGAACAATCTTGCTGCCTGATACAGATGAAATCCCGCTTCCTCCTCTCTCTCCATCTCTGTTCTATGACTGGATATGCCCTTCTGCTTGCTCTGGTATTGTCCTGCTCCCCTGCTGTTCAATTCAGCTGACCAGACCAGCAGAATACTGTATTAACTGTTGGTTTAGTGAGCAACACTGTCAGGTTAGCTGAGCACTGCTGGACAAGGGAAGCATCAGGAGCCAGCAGGGGCAAGTTGTCATTTTGTCAGCAGCAAGCTATTTCATTGGCTCAGTCACTCCATGGAACACCGTGGGTCACGGCTTATTCAGAGAAGTCTACGAGTATGGGCCCAGTTGAAGGTAGTGGTTCCATGATCCTTAATGAGGGGTTTATGCATTACTGGATCATTCATAATATGATGGAATTCCTACCAAAAAAATAGTAAAGTTTCTATTGCTGTCACCAAGGCCTCCACACAGCCAAACTACACTATGAAAATTACGTGTTTAAGACAACTGATAATGAAAAAAATATAGCAACTTAGGCAATTCATCACTGTGTGGTATAAATGTTATATACATTTAAGAAGAATCAGCGACAAAAATTTTACTCCTCCCTGAAAAGGTTATTAACAAATCTGTATGATCACATGAAGCAAGCTAAGACTAATTTGTTAGAACCCTTAGACTAATTTGTTAAGGTTGTTTTAGCACTTCAGATACAAGCTTTATCATTTCTAACACTGAGATCTCACAAAATTCCATTGATTAAAACTGCCTAGTGAAAAACTGATATATCCAATAAAATTCTAAACCTGTGCATCAACCCATCAATATTTTTGCCAAGAAAACGATATTTTGCGCATTGAAAGATCTTTCTAATTAAAAAGGGACTTTGGACAAAGTGCTGACCTGTCTAAATAACAGAAAAAGAACCAATAAAACTAGAGAAGACTTATCCATATAAACATCAACGATCCGAAACAAATGGTATTTACTTCAGGGTTTGTTGTTTTTCACACGGTAGTACACTAAAAGGAATTTATGCTATAGGTTTTCTGAGTACATAATGCCTTCATACATAAAACATGTTTATAGAGACAAATGCAGATAGATTTCTGAGGATGAACAGAAACATGCTGGAAACCTTAATATGAAGAATAATTATGATTTAACATCAAATATAAACAACTGGTGCTCTTAAGAGTTCAAAAACCGAATGGCTCATCTCAAAGCAAGGTCTCACTGAAGTCAAATATACAGGCGATCCCTTCACACCAATTGAATCCACAAGAAAAAGACAGTTCCTCAATTATTCCCTAATGTACCGAAGCCAGTTATGTGTTACTCACGTATCATTATTTTCAGTCTAGTGCTTATTTATGGATAATCTAAAGACTTTTTATATTAAAATATTGGCTGATGTAATACAACATAAATAAAATTTGGATTGAGTATTAATACACAAAGATGAACTCCCTGCCCTCAAATTTTCACTGCCAAAAGATTATACTTTTAATGTACTTTTTCATATATAAGTTGCTAATATTTCTTTTTTCAAAAATAAGGCAATAAATTTTTTTAGTTTTTTTTAATGACTTTTTAGTAATTTATTTACTTTAGCCTGAGCACAACTGTCTTTTAAGGCAGATTTAAAATCTGCGGTCTTTGGAAGCAATGTCAGAATCCCAAATGACTTGAATTTGGGAAATAAAATACTTCAATGT
The DNA here is from genome assembly GCF_000710305.1 of Buceros rhinoceros silvestris. Taxonomy (NCBI): domain Eukaryota; kingdom Metazoa; phylum Chordata; class Aves; order Bucerotiformes; family Bucerotidae; genus Buceros; species Buceros rhinoceros. The sequence goes on from NW_010394593.1 coordinate 73,504, forward strand.
AACAAGGTTTGTGTCGGTAATGCTATGACAACTTAAAGAAACTTCGTCGTTTTTCTCAATGTAGGTAATGGCACTGCTAGCAAGGCAAAATATCAGCCTGTTTATTTTTGTAACATTCCATCTACTTCCCTGACAAACATGTTGCAACACGATTGTCACAAAGGGAAAGTCAGAATATTTTGAAACAGTTGCATTTTATCCAGTGAAAGTATGAGCAAAAAGGAATCATTCTTACTCCCCAGAGTAAGTCTGTTAAAAGAATGCTAAAGAGAACAGAGCATGCAGATCATCCGGAGAATTCAGAACTTAAAGTGATTAATTAGACCTTATTTTGTCAGGAACAGCTTTACTAAGCTTTTTTCAACTTAGCCCCATTGTTTGTAATTACCAAAATCACACCTCCATTGGCTAGTCTTAGTTGCTTCATGCATGAACAGCAATCTGATTGAGCACTCTTGTAAGGATTTCATTCGTCATTGTAATTAGCCATAATCATAGCCTTCCTGGGTGCATGAGAATGTGCAAACGACCGATTCACAACCCCAGCCTATTTGAATATGAATCTTCTCAGTTAGTAGCAATAAAATAGTGGAAACAAAGCAGTTTCTCTAGGGAATTTTGTAAAGCATCCCTGTCTCTAATTCTTCCCCTTAAAAATGTTCCCTTTTTATTATCTGAATTCTGTTTGCTAAAACAAGGCTTGCTTAATGAAGACAATGGCTTATTATTTCTTTAAGTGGCACAGCAGGGCCCACGTATTACAGGCCCAGCTCTTTCAGCCTCTGCCAAGGACACAAAGAACAAAGGGGCAGGCAGCAACGCCAGGCAAAGAGACCTCTCCTTACGCTGCAGTTTGCGAGCACTTCCCTCAGAGCAAGACCCAGCTCTCGGCTATTCTGGAACTCAAAGACAGGGTCTTTTTCTCCTCATTCCTGTAAATGACTCACTTTGCAAAAAACCTCTTCGTAGGAGACGCGGAGAGCCAGGCGAAGTGGAGGAGGGGTGCCCCAGCTCGTCCCACCGCAAATGCATTCATAGTGAGCCACCTAACGGCGATAAGACGCTTGCTCCTTTTCATTGCCGGTCAGAAGTTCCCATGGGAGAGAGAGCCTTGCAAAGAGGCACTGGGTGAGAGCCAAATTTATTCTCTGCCAAAGCAGAGGATCAGGTGGGAAAACATGAATTTTGACGGCCGCAGCGCTGGCACGATGATCTAGTTAATTTTTTAAGATGTTTAGCAATACTTCGGTAAGAAGAAGTCTCAGAGGCACACTAAATGTCAATTATATAGAATTATTAGTTAAGTTGCTGCTCACCTCTGGGCTGAAATGAAATTTTGACTTCTATGATCACCTAAAAAGTCTTTCTTGAATAATGAATCTGAATTGGTTTTTTGCTTATTGAGGAAAAATTAGTATGTAAATATTGCTACAATTTCTTGTTTCTGGATCTTCCAACTTAATAGAACAGCCATGCAATGATATTTTATTCACACAATTATTTTATTCAACTACCACTATTATTAATAAATAATGTTAATTATATCAATAAACCACAGATTGAGTAAAAATTTAAGCGGAAAGTCTCTAGAAATGACCATGAAATTTAATTCACAGTATCAAACTTAATTTCAATGGAATATAAAGATATACAATATTTATTATGTATAGATCTCTCTACCTATATAGCAGAAGCATTAATTGTTGTAATTATTATAACACCTTTTTTCTCCTCATACAAATAAGTCTAACAGGTTCATGAAAAAAATTAGAAAGCTCAGGATTTATTTCAACTAATAAATATGCGGAATACTAAATTAATATTAAATAATTTTGTAGATTGATCATCACCACTTTTAGAAATCTTCCTAAATGTGGGGGTGGAAGGGCTGACACTTGTACCATTTCTGAGGAAACAACTACTTTCAGTGAGCAATGCTTTCTGGGATACTGGTGAAAACAACAGTCAGACCATCCTGAAGGAACTGCAGCATGGAAGAGATGCAAATTAAATCCTGCTAAATGTTGCTCTGCCTTACTAGCTCAGAAAATAGTTCCATAGCAACCATTTCCCTGTCAACCCTTACGGTCCATGCTGAAGAATCTTTCCCAGATGCTGAAAAAAACAGTACATTTTTAATTAGAATAGCAAATGCTTTTTAATAAGTAACAATGTTCAGCAAGCTGCCACATAAAGGCACCTAGTAACACAGAGGTTTATGTCCTCTCAGTCTTCTCCATTAACTTAGAGCAAACAGATATCAGGGAAGCAAACAGGACACTTTAAAGTTTTGCCACAGCAGCTTATTGCAGTTGCTCTGTTTCATCCCTTTGGGTACATCTTGGTATGTTGACCCTTACTCTGTAAGGGTATTGGCATTCTGAAGTCATCATTAGAAGGCTAACAAGATTGTGAGGTCACCTCCTGCCCTAGTAAACAGCCATGCTGAATAATCCCCCTACCTTAATATGCAAAACATTCCACAACAGAGACAAGCCGTTCAGAGGCGCGTTGCCACTTTCTTTGAGTTTAGTTTTGTTGGTCAGTTGAAGCAAACAAAAGAGTTTCTGTTACTTCTACAGCCCTCTTCAGTAACTTTTGGTAAAGAAAATAGGTGAAAGAGACTCTTCTCAGTTCAAAGAGATTTGTGTAACTCTTTGCTATTTGATTCAGATTTTAGGACTTAATCCTACATATTTGACTGATGTTTCTGGCAGTCACTATAGAAAAAAACCTTTAAATTCTTTATACCAGTACATGTAAGAACATATTCCATTAAAATTGAAAGATAAGTGGAAAAAAATCTTTTAATAAATTATGTTTTATGTAATGAGCTAAATTATAGCAATATGGATTAAGATGCAAACTATTAATGAATGATAATTTTATTATATCCTATTCCTTATACATTTACCATGACAATATTTCACCAAAATATTTTAACATGCTTTTGCATCTAAAGTCATCAAAATATGAAGAACATTCACCTCTCCCATGCAATCTAAACAAAAAAGTGCGTAGAGTGGGATTTGGATATTCCATTCAAATAAGATTACATAAAATCCTGGCATGTTTGTGAGCCCTTTGGAAAAGAATATCTTCAGGTTATTCCTCTTTCTGTGGAGAATTTAAAGGACTCTTTCTACGCCCTATGCTTAACTTTGCACAGAAGGATGAAATACTTGTTATGAGTTATATTCCACATCACCTTTTCCCTCAGTATTGAGATTCTGCTGCAATGGATGTCAGCTTGTTAAGAAATAGTTTCTACTGTCTCAGTATGTATAATAGATTTGCTTGTACTCTGCTGCTGTTTCTCCCACCACTGTGTGGCTACTGAAAATTTGTGAAATTTAATGTTTCAGTTGCTATTACAAACTTTTCTGGAAAGCTTATCATAAAGGTGAAGTTAAAATGAAATTAAGATAATTCTGCTTTATTATTCTGCGGTATTTCTTATATAAGTCCAGCCAACAGAAAGCATACAGCCTTGTCTAGAAAACAGTACAGAGATGATATTCTGAGCTAGCTATAAAATGCATATATTCTTATATATTTACAGAAATATAAATATTTATATGTATGTTTAATTATTTGAGTCTCTTCTCAGTTGCAGTTATTGCAGACAAACTGTTCTTCCAAACCATGGACTCCATGGGACTATGTTTATGACTTAAATCTTTGAGTAGCCCTCTGATTGCACAAACGCAATGCTGCACAGCTTACTTTGTAGTCTGAGTTCCATAAAAAAATGAGATTTTTGTACCAATTTTAATTTTTTGTTGTATACTAATATCAGACTTTAACTAGAACATTTTCCATGGGGTTTAAATATGACAATGCACTTCAGTGCAAGAAATAGTGATTTAGCTTAGCTTAGTGTCACACAGAGGTGTAGTTAAGAGCTGAACACTTGATTTTAAGTTGGCCATCTGCAGCATGGCTCAGATTAACAGTCACATACGTATTTCTTTTCTTAATGAAATGCATCCAATTGAGAATAATTAGTCATAAACAATGTATTGGTTCTTGATTCTACTGAAATAAAAAGGCAAAACATTCCTACTGATACAATGGAAATAAGAATAAGCTTCCAGCTATTAAAAGGCATGGGTAATAGCTGCTTACTGAAAGGTATTTTCTCCAATACATATTGGTGCCTAAGTTTTAATAGCTCTATGAAAAGTTTAAGATATATTAATTAGCCTTTTAACAGAGAGATGGTTTTGTTTGGTTTTGGAAAGAAAAGGTTGTTTCAGGTCTGGCTAGAAAATAAATTTGCTAGGTTTTTAACTGAAACTATTGTTTCCTTTTACTGAACTAGTATACTCTGATTCTGAGCAATTTTAAAACATTTAATTTAAAAACCTGAAGAACAGTTTCTAAAGTCTTTCAATTAGAGCCTTCATAAAAATTTTATGTCAGCAGGAGCTGCATTTTGAACAAAGAAATAAAATCAAGTAATCTAACAGTCAGGTCTTAGAATAAAACTACCAGCTTCTAATTAATTGCTAAATTATTAAAATAATTATCAAGGTTAGGTCAGAGTTAGAAACCTAATATGAAGCCTCCTCCCGTGACCTTTCTCTTTATCTGCAAGAGAGGCTTAAAAGCATAAACTGTGTAAAATAAACTGATCAACATTTATGAGGTGATCTGATATTATACTGACAACACTATAAAAAAGCACAGATTAAAAAGATAAAAAGCAACATACTTTTCATGCAATGTTCCCAGGGACCACTGATTTGATATTTTATATTTTAAAATTTTATCTGTGTGTAAAATGGATTTAAGGTGTCTTCTCTCTCTCCTTCCTCCCTCCC
>NW_010394594.1:0-6718 GCF_000710305.1 Buceros rhinoceros silvestris
CGTGGATGAGGCAGACCCTAGCGGGTACCCCCGGGGCATGGGGCGGCTGCGCCCCCTTCCCCAGCAGCCGCCGCCTGCCCTCTGCCCTGCCGGACCCTGCTCCCCGCCCTGCCCGCCGGTCTTTGCCCAGCCTGCGGCTCTCCTGGACTGAATACAAAATTGAGTATTGTGATTCTTCCCAAGTCTCTTTGTTGCCCATCACCTTCAGATTGAGTAACTATTTTGACTCATTCCTGTTTTCTTGTCTGAGGACACCTGTGCCATAGTTTTGTGTCCAGTGTGCTTTGTACAAGCAGCATGATCTAGTTAAGATCAAAAATGCACTGAAGAACACACCACTGTTTTTACTTGTAAAAATCAGCAATATTTGCTGAGGAGACTGATATTTAAAACCTCATAAAAGCACATATTGGTATTAATAACGGTCTTGAAAATATTAAACAAAGCCAGAAACATGACAGTTTTTAGTCCTATGAATGAACTTTCATAGCTCTCAGAATATTCATAATAGGATGTTCCTGGTAATTTTAGTATGTCATGTGTCATTCACATACAGCAAAATTCACATATATCACCTTTAGAGCTTATAGCTAGGAAAACCTTTATAGTTAGAATACTAACTCTCTATTGCTCATCATGGTATACGGTGCTATCGTATGGTACATTCCCTCCTGCACCATCCCAAGCTGTTTTAACTAGCTCTTCCAAACACAGAAGAAGCAAAAATCTACTGAAGCCATAAATAAAAAGACAATAGAGGTCAAACAAAGGGGGAAAAGTTTTGTCACTCTATGAACTGGTGTCTGCCTGTTCAAGTAGCAGAATAAGATGTTGCTCTTAATGCAGACCTTTCTCCACAATGCATTTCTGCATCTTTTCTCAGAGTTGAGTAATAGTGTTTTCACCGTTTCTACTTTACTAGTCACCATTATATACACTGTCCTGTGGGGATGAATGGAGATGCTTTGCCTCTGTTTTTGGGGGGTTTTTTTATTTTTTTGGTTTTTGTTTTCGGGTTTTTTTTTTGTAGTAGCAGTAATCCAGACCAACATTTGGTTGTATGTATTTCTGGGCATGGAAGCCAGGTAACTTTCACACAATACCTAGATCCAGCTATAGAGAAAAAGAATAAATCTTTCATGGCCCTGAGATGTGCTGTCAGACTGATTAGGTACCTTCTGTGTGATCATTTTTAGATGCTTTTAGTTCTAAAGAAACAAAATATGTAATAACACTTCGTGGAACACACAGGTTGCAGGCATACAGGCAATGCAGATTAAAATGCTGCTTGGCTTTATTTTTGAATTGGTGGGAAATGCATTCTTTGTGGTGAATTGCAAATGGAAAATAGGGAACGAGGAAGGATGAAGGGAAAGGTTTATGGAGACTTTCAAAGTAATTCATACTTTCACTGCAACATTTCAGTAGAAAGCCACACCCCAGGCCTTTTAACAGAAACATAAGAGAGAAACCCAACATTTTTATTTAATCAAGTTCTATCTGTACAGTGGCTGGGATTTGTTTATCCCAGTCCCTCGCAGAATCATTTCAATAGGACTTAAGCATGTGCTTAAAGCTAAGTATACGCTTACGTGCATTGCACAGAAACAGTAAACTGAAACACACACTTACATGCTTTTCTGAATCAGGGCTTTACGTCACAGAGAATGTGTGACTCGAGTGTTCTGGTTGGTAGCTCATTCAAGGCAACTGAAGTGGCAGGCTCCACAGCCGTGTCTCTTACCACAACAGAGTTTAAGCAACTCGTTTAAGCAGCTGTCATGCACAGGCAGTTGCTCATGCTAACACCCCACACTTTTAGGTGTGCCTGAAGGTGGAGCAAATACTGACCTGGGCTGTATGTAAAAAATTGCAGTGGAAGAGAAAGCCACCTCATACAGCCAAGCACAGAGAGCCTTGAGTGAAAGAAGCTGCCACAAAAGAGATTTGCAGAAGAGTTCAGAACGGAATTATATCCACAATCAACCTGACCATAGGCAGGTCAGCTGTCATTCACGCACTATCAAACATGATTTGGCTGGTTTTGAATTTGACATAGATTTTAAACATCATGAAAATTAAGCATGAGGATTTCTCACAGTTGAAAATTATGAAACAGATATCATGAAGTGGATAATAAAGGAGGCAAAGGAGCTTTCTTCACGACTAGACAAAAAGCACTCTATCTGGACTTGAAAGGAAGTTTGCTTAGAAGGATTGATGTGGACTTCAGGGATTCAGCAACACAGAGCCTCAGTTATGCCTCTAGATAAAAAGGGTTAGTGAACTTTGTAGTATGTTATTGTATGAAAGTGTTAGGTCAGCTGAAAGAGAAATATGAAGAATATATTACAAAATGAAGTGGTTACATGTGATTATCAAGCATAGTCAGCCAGAAACCAAAAATAAAGAGTGGAATTCTGTTCACTAAATGTATCTTAATAATAGTATTCTAGTTTGAATGAAGAAAGCAAGCTAAACAAAAATAAATCTCTTAGGCATTGAGAGGGAGTGAAGAGAAACAAGGAGCTCTGAACTGTGCTAGGCCTCAGCACTGTAGAAATAAAGGAAAGGATAATTTGAAGCCTGGCTGGAAAGAGTTAAAAGACAGCTTACAAACTGCTTTCTCCAATCTGGAAGTACTCTTTATAAAAGTGCAATCAAAACCCAGACTGCTTAAAAGGTGAGAATAAAATGCTAACAAATTAGTAAAAACAGTGTGAATTGTTCATCTATTAGTTCATAATACTAGGAGGAAAAAACGCAAAGGATTGTCTAAGTAAATACATTTAATGTATTTTATTAAATTCAGCAAATAGAGACCCCATATCTCTGCAGATAGAAAATACTGTATATCTTGAAGTGTTTTAAAGGAGTGGCTGAACTGCCGTTTTCATCACACTGCAGCTGGAGAACCAGAGAAGACCATGGCTGCTTTGTGAAGCTCAAGCAGTCTGAGAGGAATTAACTGATTTTTTCCACCAAAAGGGAAGTTCCATCCCAGTCAGCCCATGCCTCACCCTCTCACCTGATGCTTTGGTGCTCCTCTGTATTGAGCGTGGCTTCATCACAAAATCAAGCACTGGACGGTAAGCATGTTGGCAGAACTGGCTCTGCAGGGAGCAGGGAGAGTGTCCCTCTCTCTGGGAACTATAGCCCCATCAACAAGCTATACATGGCCCTCAGCCCCAGTGGCTAAAAAACAGCTGCTTAGTCTTTAGAAATGAGGGGTGCAATGGTCCCTCTTCCCAATTCCTTCTCAAGTACTTCACTGGATTGGAGGAAAAATGCAGGAGCAATCAGTCCTGGAAATCCAAGTGGATCCTGGTCCTGTGCTCATAGATGTCCATCTGGGAAGCAGCTGTAAGGTCTGAGACCCCCAGAAGAGATCCACGATGTGGAAAACCTTCAACTTACATCAGCAGATTTCTGATGTCTTCTAGGAAGTATGAGGACAAATTTGCTGTAGAGCGACGGAAAAAAATCTGAAACAGGTACCAATGCATTAAATTCAGCTTATCCAATAAACAAGCATGATTTTTTTTCAGGATGTCTTTGGTGGAGGAAAACTATCCTGATTTTTTAGCAGCTGTAATTAAAGATTTTTCAAAACAAAGAGGAGAGTAATTTTCTGAGAGAAAATATGTATTTTGTCCTGGTTTTCTAACTGGCTATAAAAAAATATTAGCAAACCTGTCAGGGTTGAAGACGCAGTGTAGGCAACACTCTAAGTTATTACAAAAATGTTTTAACAGTGTGTAAGGTGGTTTTTTGTTTGGGTTTTTTTGGTTTGTTTTTGGTAATAACAAATAAACAGATTAACATCTCCCTAAAGTTGCTAAAGCAAAACCAGACCCACAGTGCATCCAGCACAAGGGAAAGCACATAGTTTTGAACAATGGCTTCAGTGGGGTGAGATTTTCCCTTGGAGTGGTGGAACTCAGGTTAGGCCTTTGTGGCATCACAGAATTGCTGGGCATGTGCCAACCCATTCAGACCTGACTTCTGAGAAGCTCTTGAATGTGTCCTTGCACGGTAGTAAGCCGCTGGTGATCCTGCTTGGTTATTTGCTATGCCACCCTCCAGGACTCCTGTTCTTGGCAGGGCCCGGCCGCCTCGTGCCTGAGTCTGTGATGTCCAGAGGTAGAGCAGCGACTCTTTCATGGGCACCCCCTTGTCCTGGGGAAAGAGCTTGTGTGCCCTTGTGAGGTTGAGAGCTGTGCTGGTGGTGGCATGTGCCTCCGGTGGGGTCTCCGAGGCCAGAGAGGTCTCAACTGAAGGGTCAGACAAAGTGTGTCCACGGGCAGGATGGGCTCACTAGCCTTCGGGCACCATCCTAGGAGAAGGACAACTCTGACTCCAAACCCGGGCAGATGGAGCTCGTTCAGCCTTGTAAAGCATCCATCATCTAAGAGAAGGACACTCTAACCAAACCTACGACCCATGGACTTCGCTGTCACTGTCCAAGCTCGCCAGGCCCTGGCAGATGAACCTCAGGTGTAAAGGGTGGAGCCAGTTCCGCGCACGCTGCGCCTCACCTAAAAAATCCACCGCGCAGGCCCGAAGGGTGCACTCATCGCCTGCAGTGAGCGTGGGAAAAGCCCTTCCCAGATCTTCGTTCGTGAAGCCAAGCCATGATGATTATTTGCTATGCAGACATGTACAACAAATGACCATCCCTAACTCAAGGCATTTAAACCTCAGATCCTTTGAAGATTTGCATAGATAGTTTGCTTCACTCACTGCAAAATGTCCCAGGAAAATTAAAGAAACCACATACTGAAAATGTTCCATACAATTTTAGATCAGCTTTGAGCTTTCTCAAGAGACCAGATAGCTGGATATGAGCCTATCAGTGATTATCCCTTACTCGACTGTAGAGATTCTTCTTTCTTGTAAGCCCATCAGTACAGCATTAAGCATTAAGCTTCTATTCTAGCTCTGTTTTCGTTGGTTCATTGGTAACTTTCTTTTACTTAGCACTTGCTTTGTTTTCAGTCAACAGGGAATTTTCTTTCTCCCCACTAAATATTGAGGAAAATTATTTCAGTTTCTCATCAGGATTTTAAAAAAAAAATAAAAAGAAAAAAAAAAAAAGAAAAGAAAAGCACAACTAAATATGCTTTCTACTTGTTCCAAGAAATGGCACAACTCTAGCTTGACAGTTTTTAATGCTGAGTTTATTTGCTGAAACAGCATTTTGAGGTGGGGAGGAGGTCTAATAACTGCCCTTTAATCATAGCTATTGCACTTAGCTTTGCAGAACAGGTAATCTCAAGGAACTGGAAGTATGTCCAACCTTTATTGGGTAGAGTGACCATTTTTGCTGGAAATGCTGTGTAACTATCTTAGCCAGTTTGTATTTGATTTGTGCTCTCTCCACTGGGACCTCTGTCCACAACTTCAGTGAACACAGGATTACTCCCTAAATCCTGTGTTATATATGTGCTACAAGCAGAGGCCAAATTACCACATCTGCACCCACCATGATGACATAAACCAATTTTTTTTCAACATTGTGCTGTCTTTCAAGTGAGTGAGTTGTCAAGGACACAAAAGCAGCAGGACTGTATTCAAGGTCCAGACCAGGAGGGTTATTGAATACATGCTTATCTTGAAGCAGAAGGACAGTACCATAGCTGAACCCTATCTCACTTTGAGGCTGAGATCTAGTCAAACACCCTGTTGTGCAGAAAAACTCAAACCAGAACAATAAAAAGAAGCTGAACCTTCCATTGCTCTATGTGGTTAATACTGAATACGTGTTAAACCAGTTTGGATTGAAGTTTCCAGGGAGACATTTCTTTCCCAAGGATATCTCCCCATTGTGTGAAGGTGGAAGTCCTAGTGGTACCGAGCCACCTGTACCAAGCCACTAGCAAGCCAGGATCTGGTACCAAACCATCAGCAAGCCAGCCCATTCTTTCCTGGAGCCCATGACCATGCACTAAAGCTACTCCACCGAGTTTCTTTGCCTTGCAGTGGTAGATAGGACCCCTACCTAGTTGCCATGACTATCTGCAGCTATTTTCAACCAAAGCCTTATTTTTTAAACTTCAAAGGCATCGGCTGGGATAAGCCACGAGCTTTCACACTTTGTGGTCAGATTCTGGATGAAAAAGCCAAATTTGAACATACAAAGCAGAAAGACCTGTGGACCTCATCTACCCTCCCTTCAGCCAGACTTACATCATAGCTGGAAAATGCCAGCTCCAAAGCAGGACTTCCATGAAAATCCCAGGCCTCTTCATCTCCGCAGCTAAGCAGTCCTGCTAGTTGCCACTCTTTTATTCTCCCCAGGCTCTGTGTTTGGTTCTTATCAGTGACAGAAACCTACCCACAGGTTTATTTCATCTGTACACAAGGAGTCAGAGCTACTTTCCTGACTCAGACTGCACAGGATTGCAGCCCAAGTACTACAAGACCCTGCACAAGGTACTGGGGAGAATTTTAAAGAGCTCTCAACATAGACTTCGACCTTCTTTCTCTGTAGATAAAGGGATTTGAGATGTGTTATTCTTTGTCCCTACTTCTCTTCTGATCTGTAAAGACACTCTGACCAGAAGGTGGCATTATGATTTCTGTGGGTGCATCATAAAGGACAAGACCATACCTTTCCTAGGCTACTCTCTCCTCTTATCTATCTTCATACGGTTCAGGCCACTTCAGAGGGCTTCAGACCTCACTGGGCACCCCAATATCTGTTAGACATTATGAA
>NW_010394594.1:6806-12742 GCF_000710305.1 Buceros rhinoceros silvestris
TCCCTCAGTCCTCCTGCTCAATAGCTGCCAACATCACAGACCAATAGCAGGGTGATCTACAGAGTCCTCACAAAGCATGTAGACTGGTACCAAGCTTTCAGTACCATGGTGAACCAACTCTCATACCTGAGCACAGAAGGGCATAGGACCATATGCTCAAATAAAACCAGCTGGAATCAGCACAGGAAGAATTCTACCCAGTTCTACTATAAGGAATAAGGAAGGTACTAGATTTTTCTGTACTCTAACTTCCTGGCTTTATAGGACTAATTTATAAATGCCAGACAGTTCCATATAAAGCATTCAAAAAAGTTACATTTTAAATCCAGTTAGAGAATGTTTCTTTCCTCTGCTCTCTTCTTGATTGTGGTTCCTTCCATTGTCAAGCAATATGACAACAAAGCAAGAACTATCAGTACTTAGATGTGTCAGGCTGTCTCTGGACCACTACAGCAGCAAGATGGAGTGACATTCCTGCAACTGAAGTGGACAGAAAATGTTTTAATGACAACAATACAGAGACTGTGTTCTAAAGATAGCAAGATCTTTGGAGGAAATGGCATCAAAAGTAACAGCATTTCCTAACTGTCAAAAAATTTATTAAAATATTTTCAGCTGAATGCCAAGTCTTGTAGGATATATTATGGTTATTCTGAAGTCAGAAAATAAGATAGATGAGGAATTGAGGGCAGGAAGATATTTCATTGTTTCTCCAAATAATTCACGTTTGACTGTGAATAACTCGTTAAAACTTAACATCATTTTTGTTACCTATGCTGCAAAGTTTACCCTCTAAAAACTATACAGGCCAGAGTAGGGAACCAGCCTGAATGTTCCTTACTCCAGCCTGTATCTACCTTTTGCTTGAATACAAATTCAATATACAAATTCAAATACAAATTCAGGCAAATGCACTCCAGCAGAATTTCAGTTCCTAATGAGGAAAGGTGAAAGAGCCCAATGTTCTGTGTTTTAGGGAACAGAGTACAAGAGTTTTTCTGCATGTCATGAAAGTGGTGCCAGAACACGGCTTTGACGACCACCCCTTTTACCTCCCTGACTGCTATGCACACTGATTCAGCAGCCTTCCTGCATCTGCTGCACCTCCAGCCTTTGCACTGCCTTGTTATCTTTCACATCACCCACATAATTGCTTTCCTGGACCTGGAGAAGTTTTTTGCCAGTTTGCACTTAGCACATCCCCAAGATCCTCTGCTAATAGGGACTTCTTTCTCCTAAACCCTTGCTCCTTTGTCCTGCCTGGCAACACTGCCAGAGTGCCAACTCAGGCCTGGCAGGGCTTGTGAATCTGGGCTCAGAGTCTTTCACACACAGCAAAAATCACTTCTAGTCGCAGGCTGGCTATGTGGGTCCCCCTGAAGTGACTACTCACTGGTAGAGTTTCGCTGCAGACTGACTAAACTGCGGTGGATACTGGGGCATCAGCTATGTATAGACGAGGTTTTCCTTACCGTATGCTGACATATGACGTCAACCTTTCCGTCTAAGAGAATCACTTCTAAAACCCGTCATCACGTAAAGGATAGACCTCTGATGGGTGGTTGCAAGCAGGGCACAGAGGGTGAGGCCAGTGCCTTGGGAGGGGAACAGAGAAGATGCCACGACTCTGGTTTTGATGGTGAATCCTAGGTTTGTCAGAATAGCAAAAGGTGATAGTCCCACTGCATCCCCCAAGATTAATTAATCTGCAGGGTGGTGATGTTAGAAACACAAGGGCTAACTCAGCGGTAACAATTCCAGGCCTGAGCTAAAAATCATCTTGCAAGGGAACTTCCTCCACTGGATCATCAGGAGCAGCTAATACGCTTGTAATGGAGACCATGACGAGGCTCAGTTTTGCCAGGACATGTTCTTCCTTTGCTGGCATAGGACAAGTTCCCAGCTGGTTCTAAAAACGGCCTGCAGGCAGTAACCCTAAACGCAGGGAGGAGACTGTATTTCCTCATGAACCATGCCCCTGGGCCTTCATAAATTAAGGAGAGACCCTCAGTAAAGGCTGGAGGGCTGGCTATTTGTTTTTCCCGTGGAGCCAGGGCTGGGGCTGGTTCATGATGCTTGTTTACAAGTGCTCCTTTGGCACATTTGTGTGAGACAGCAGCAGCACACGGGCCCTTGCAGATATTGAAAGCACTGCAGGACCTCTCCTAAGCAAACAGGAATGTTAATCCTTGGCCAAACCCCAACAGAGGATAATTTACACCCCACTTCCTAGGATTTTCCCTATTGCTTCTGGGAACATAATTATACCTTGTTACTTCCTGCCCAGGGGTCAAGACCACCTGGCTTTAATGCACTCTTCTTGATTCCCAGCACCTACCCAGAAATCAGTTTCTTCCCACACTCCAGCAGATCTCCATGGACCTGCTTTCTCTGATCCCCTTCAAGAAAATTTGCAATGTAGGGATGGAGACTTGGTGGGGGTTTGCCCCTCGTCTGCTAATAATAAGGCAGTGCCTGAATACCCCAAAGGAGGCTCTGGTCTCCAGAAGGATCTTCACAATAACTTAGCCAACCTGTCTGTCCTCACGCACCTGTTCTGACTTCTGAAGGAAGGTCTTGTTGCAGATAGAAAAACTGAGTCAATGAGTGTTTGCAAACTGCCTGATGTGTCACAACAGTCTAAACAGCTTTGAGGATTTGTCACCTTGCTCTAACCAACACAGCACACCCCATGAAAGAAATTGGGTCGTATTTTTACAGTTTATGTTTTCAGAAAAGGCATGCAGCTCAGCACTGGTGTTCAAGTTTGCTTGAAAGCTACAGGAGTTTAGAGTTCTTGATACACAGTGCAATGAATGTACTATCATCCCATGTAGTGTTGTGCTGAGATAACAGAGTTAGTTTAAAAGCTAGTAGGGCTGCAAAGCTTAGTACTGCAGCATATGCAGGGACCGAGTTGTGTCGTGTGTTCTTATAGCACTGTGTTGGAGCTGCTTCTGGACTTGTCTCTGTTATCCATGCTGTGCTTTGGTGGCTAGGGTCATGGAGCCATGCTGAGCAAGGATAGAAAGTGCCCTAAGGTAAAGCATTGCAATCAAACATGTTGGTATTAACGGCATCCACTGTTATCACAAATGTTGCTATTCAGTGTTGGTGAAAGCAGAACCAAGAGTTTAGGACTAAGACTTGCTTACAATAGGTGCCTCACAGACCTCAGAGAGAGACACAAGTTGCCCTCAAAACTGGGAGCATGACAGAAAGGTTAGGGAAGCTTCCTTGGAGCTTTAGGACTGGATCCAAGACCTATGGACAACTTATTGTTTGTATAGTAAACTGACTAAAATGTTAGCAGAGGGACAATGTATCAGTTATAGCTGATAGAAATATGCAGAAACTCTGTACTAGTTTCCTCTTACATTCCAGTAAAAAAAACATGTTTACTCAGCTAACCAGCTCGAAACCATGTATACCTAAACATTTGCCTTTTACCTTAGCTGCCACACCACAAGTGATAGAAGAGATCACATCTCCCTGCAAATACTGCACCAGAAATCAACATTGATAAGTTAGTGCCTGGTCCAAATGTGCATTAAGACTTTCTTATAAGCAGACTAGCTTCATCTCACATTAGGATGTCCTCTTAAACTGATTACACGAAGACACAAGGCAACTTAGTCTTAGGAAGCTGTTTTTGCTTGGCTTGACTAAAACAGGAGTAAATTCAGAAAAGTCTATCTGCTTAGTCTGACTTGAACATCCTTCTCTTATTTCATACAGAAATTCCCACTGCTACAGTCAGTATTTTGACTGCATTATGCCTAGTTTGCCAGGCACATTAAATATTCCTGCCTCTAAAGGCACATCACTCCTCTGCTCTGCAAGAAAATGAGTCAACCATCCTGGAAATCTAATGGCAATTTCACATTCTTTCTCAGCTGTTCATGGCACATTGTATAGTGGAAGGCGGGTGTATCCCTGCACGTCTCCAGTTTTCCCAAGTCTTTTCTCAAAGGAACTGAAAAATACCTGCCACTTTCAAAGTGCTTGAGGACAAAAGGATGCTCCTCTCTGCCTACCACCTCCCTTTCTGCATTGATTGCTTCAGAAAAAGGATGTGGATTTCTGGATGGTCTTCATTCAGGTGAGACACTGAGCAGAGCTTCTTGCAGATTGTATATTCACTTTCTCTGAACCTGGATTTCACTACTGAGCAGAGAGCCTTTTGCCATCCCTGGTCCCAGTTCAGAGATCATATACTTACAGCAAAGTTATACTATTATTTCACTCCACCCTCCGCTCTGAGACAGTTTGAAATTTTCTTGCCACCTGCTCACGAAAACTCTCTACCCTAATCTAAGCAGTTCTTCTAGCTAGGAAGAGGAGGTGTCAGGCCTGTTGGAGCTCACATAGTTTTAACTGGAGGTAGTAATGCCCATTTCATTTATCAAGGACAAGGACTGAGAAGAAATTCCTGTTATTTCAGGAAAAAATCAGGTATCATCCAGGCAGGTATCATCCTCTGGCACTATCTCTGCCTGTGCTGTGTAGAAAGAAGCTCAGAGACTCATAGTAGCTCACACGAGAAGACTGACTGTCAGTTGGTAAACGTAGGGAAGATGAACTGTCTGACTTATGTTGCTAAGTATTCCAGTGCCTTCCCAGCATTCCCCAGGGCAACTGAAATTTTTGAACAGCAAAATTACTAGGCAATAACTATAGTGCCGAAAAGTTTCCTACTTCACTAAAAACTACGGCTGCACCTCCACAGGCATGAATAACACAGAGGCGTGCAGCAGAGGTCAGTCACCACAAAAACCTCTGGAGACGTCGGATATCCATGATGCAATGGTCAGATCAGCTGTAAGAGGGCTTTTCTTCAGCCAAAGCCACTACACTGCTCCATGTGCACATTTACACGTCTTTTAGCCATAAAGCCTCTGCTAACTCTGGAGTTTGACTATCCAAAGTGCAGTCTGTGAATACCAACAGTAAGAACATACGATCTCAGGTAGTTTATGCACAGGTGAGATTGAACCTGGAACCAGAATCCCAAACTAGCTTTGCTATGGCAGCAGAAAGGAGAAGACCCCTCCAAAAAGGCATTGGTATCTCACATCACATAATTCGTCTCTTGTTGTAGAACACTGGGTGGCAGTGTGGGCGGTCGGAAGATTACGTGCTTACGTGCTTACGTAACAGCAAGGCAGTATCCGCCCACGATGGGCGAGGCTTCTGGGGGAACTATATAACCCTGTGTCATTGCACAATAAAGTGCCATTTTTGCATCTTCTATATTAGAGACAAGTGTACAAAATGGTCCCCAATGGCAGAGGTTGGGTGCCCAGTATCACAGCAAGTTGCTACATCTGGTGACCCGGAGGTGATCCGAGGTGGCCACCAGCTGGTTCCGGTCCGGTGATATAAATGATTCAGTCGACTGAGGTGAAAAAGACTTTTCAGGTTCTTAAAGACTTGGGGTGGTAAATTGGCTGTAAATTCAAAAGAGGCCCCGCCGAGGCATGCATCTTGTGGATGCCTAAGCCGGGGATTACTTGGAATCCCGCAGAATAATTTTGCTAGGTTCTTAAAGACTTGGGGTGGTAAATTGGCTGTAAATTCAAAAGAGGCCCCGCCGAGGCATGCATCTTGTGGATGCCTAAGCCGGGGATTACTTGGAATCCCGCAGAATAATTTTGCTCAAGGACGGAGCGGGGTGCAGCTGCCTGTGAGTAAGGCAGAGGGGCGTACCGAGAATTTGTGTGTCATTAGTTGTTCGTGCCGTGGTAGCGGTGTCTGTCGAATCGGCAGGAGAGAAAGTTGTTTTTTAGATCTTCAAAGCTGCCTGGAGATTGCTTTTAGAGACCTTAAAAATCACTCAGAGACATAAACTGCAGCTAAGAATTCCCCCTCAAACCCACCCGCACGGGGAGGATCCGGGAGTTAGGCTGTTTCTCCTGCCGCTGTTGAGGACTTTA
>NW_010394594.1:12776-13261 GCF_000710305.1 Buceros rhinoceros silvestris
AGAAACATGGCCGGAAGCTAAGAAACCCCCCTCAACCCCCCCCGCGCGGGGGGGATCCGGGAGTTAGGCTGTTTCTCCTGCCGCTGTTGAGGAATTTAGTTGTCTAAGTCTTGAGAAAATAAAAGAAGGTAATAAATTACCGCAGCTGGCAGAAAGAAGCGATTAAGATAATGAAAATGAGCCATCTGGACTCCTCCAGCCAGGAAAAATAGAGCTTTCTGTGCCGCTGTTCATTCGCTGCTGCTTTTAGATGAAAACGAGAATGCAGTTAAGAAAGAAAAATTCGTGTAGAATCGGATCTTCACTGTCAGAGGGAAAACTATCGGGCAGCGGCGCTATTTATGTTGTTAGTGATAACTGTGTCACCAAAGGACCAGACTCCATCTTGGGTCCATCTTCCCGGAAGTCATGGAGGAAGAGACGTAACCAGATATTGCCTTCTCCGTGGAGTTCACGGGGGCCACCCCCCCCCCGCCTGTGTGGGG
>NW_010394594.1:13427-13661 GCF_000710305.1 Buceros rhinoceros silvestris
GTTGGGGCTTGGGGGCAGCCCGCCCCGCGCTTGGCCGTCCAGCGGGGGCGGAGTTTTTCCTGCCCACCGAGCTGACGCCTGCCCCCGGTGACGTACTTTCGGTGCGACCGCGACGTTTTAGTTTACAGGTTGTTATCAGCATGTAAAGCTGAGTCTTTCGGGTTTCTGACACTAATTACCTCAGCGCCTGCATGTATAAACTATGATTTATCTGCAGTTTCTCCGTTTTCACTG
>NW_010394595.1:0-8158 GCF_000710305.1 Buceros rhinoceros silvestris
CCGCCGCCTGAGCGAGCTTGTCGTTAGGCTGCTTGCCCCGCTCGGACACCCGCCCACCGCCCCCAGCCCCGGGACCGAGACGTTACCTTCCCCCGGCACCGGGCAGGGCTCTCCCACTGAGGAGGGTGGGGGAGCTCCTCTAGGAAAGGGCGGGAAGGTGCAAGGGGAAAAAAGCGGCCAAGGAGGTGTTGTGGAGGCACTGCTGGCCAAGAAGAGGGATCGAGAGCTGAGAAGCAGCGGAGGCTGGATCTGGCTGCGGGGCCGGGAAGCTCCATCCAGATGCTGTGGAGCTGGCGCCATGGAAAGTGGACGGGCTGCCAGGATTCACCGAGTAGGTGGCGTGAAGGATTACCGTAGCAGCTTTGATGTGAATTAAAGGGGGCCTGTGTGTGAGCTAGGGTGGGCAATGAGCAGGCAGCGGTGTCAGTAGCATCACAGGGAAAAATGAGGGCTTCACGTGGGCCTTTTACCTTTGCGGAAAAATAGTTCTGAAAAGGTTGACGTTGCAGTGTGGTATGAAGGATAGAGTTCCACTGCAAAGGCGTAATTGTTTGCTTATTTTCCACTTCCTGTATCTCTAAATAAATAAGCCCAGTTAGATTGGAATACATTCTAACTTAAGCACTGAGGTTCTGTGCTCGCTAAGGCTGCTGAAGGCCATGATTTGCATGAGCTCCTCATCATTAGAGCAAATTAGCAAGTAGTAAACTGTCTGTCTGTTTTCAAGTGAGGTCTCCCAGCAGCAGAGCAGAAGGAACTTTAATGACGGTGTGTCATATGTAGGACAAAGAGACCACACCATGCCCACCTGGACTGCTGGTTTTAGTCCTTCACTTCACAAAGCGGCAGCAGTTGTGTCGCTGACATGGTCTTGCCTCTCACCCTGTCACCTGGTTATTCTGCGCCTGGAACTTTGTACACAAATAGGGGGGTAATGAAGATTATAGGGGCGGTATGGACATACTCGGTTTCCCTTTGCCGCAGACCAAAACACCCTTTAGGCCTTCAGGACACACCAGCAGTTGCTTGTGTTGAGATGCCTGCCCAGATAAACTGTTTGTAGAGAATAACCGACTGGGCAGCAATCTCACTTCTTGGTGCCAAATAGCCACATGTGCATATATTGTGGGAAACACAAGCTTGATTATTTTGTTGACCTCTCCACGATCTAGTGCCATTTTTGCGCGTTAGTGTCAGACAGCACTTGTAAATTCTGTGTTCTCCAGAGCTATCACCTCCGAACGTTACACCCACGGGTCGTTAGGTGAGTGCTTAGCTTGCACACTATCCTATAGAGCAACACAAAGGAGGAAGTACAATTTCAAACCAATCAACTTTGCACACTCCTTTAAAATTTTGGCAGTTAAGGGCACCCCTCCTGAGTGTAGGTGGCTAGAATCTACGGGGAGAGGAATTAAAAATACAGCTCTGGTCTTACTAGACTTTTAGAAAATTTTTTCCGATGACCATCATCCAGAAAAATCTGTCGGTGTCCAAAACAAGACAGCTTTCAAGAAAGACAAAACTCACAGCTTTCGTGCCAAGCAATACAGAACTTGTATGCTTATGTTTATGATTTCAAAGGAAAGTATGAGTCTGCTGTTCTTCCACTCTGTCTGCTATCAGATCATAGCGACGGAATAGACACTCAATATGGAAGAAGAATGCAACATGCGTGTGTGTGCTCCCATCTAGAACCAGAGCTGTTAGAGCTGGCATCTCCCGAAGCAATAGTCTGTGTGCTAATCCAGTCTGGGGCTTTTCAGATGTTGGATACCGATTTAAATCCAGAATGCACAAATTTAGCAAAAACCTTGCAATTTATTTGATCCCTGGTGTGAAATGGATCAACTGTTTTCATGCAAGTCCTGGTGAGGAATTTGCATGTTGCAGAGATTGACAGTGCCAGTCCCTGGCAGGTCAGAAATGGTGTTGGTGAGGATGCAGTTGGCATTGCCATGGGCAACCCACCTGTTCTCTGCACAAGTTAGCACCGTGTGAATATTCGTCCTAATCACAGAATACAGTCAGTAAAAGTAAACTGCATTATCGTAATATTTGGGCTGCAGGAGACAGAACTGAAGCTTGATCAAAAATGGTGAATTGTTACAACCATAGAAAGTGGTTAGATGGTGTTGGATGTCTGATGAAACATCACATGGGAAGTTCTGGTGTCCTTCAGAACAGTGCAGCATGTTTCCAGTTTCATACAGGTATAAACTGTCCTTTTTGAAACATACAGGTTTACAACAAAAGCATGAAAACAATGTGAGCAGACTAACATTCCTTATTTACAAGCATACAGCGGTTTCCTTGAGAGGAGGGGTGTTGTCCAGCCCTGACATGTGAGACATTTTACCTATTGATGGAAAAGTTTCCTTTATGCGCCGCCTGAAGAACCCAGTGGTATTTCCCCAAATTAAAATAACTGTGGAAATTTAAACCTAGGATTTTTGTCAGGTAAACCTCAAAGAATCAAACCTGGTTTGTTTTGCTTTGTTTACCTGGCAGGGTAGATAGGGATACCTATTCAAACCAGAGGACTTGTATCTCAGGTGATGGGCACTCAAGACAGTCACAGGGTTTGAGTGAGCTAGTTAGCAGCGACAAACATCCTGCCTGGCAAAGATTTGAGGAATCTGCAAAATCTTGGACACATTGGGTTTGGGTAACATGAAGTATTTATTTTGTTAATTGAGCAACACTCAAATGACACTGCAGTCTGACAATCTGAAAATAAACATATGTTCCTTTGACATTTGGCCAGGATGGGGTGTGGAAATCTAACAGGAAATATAGAAGCAGCAGTTCAAGACTGACTGTCGTGAAGAAAAGAGTGGTATTAAAAAAAAAAAAAAAAAAAAAAAATAGAGAGATTAACATAATAAATTAAAAATATTTCAAATACTTCTAGAAGTATAATACAAAAGTATACAACAAACCACACTGTCAGATTGATTCTTCTCTGAGCTAATTCTAGCTTGGAGAGTCTTCCAGCTGCTGTCTTTGTCATTTCCTCTCCAGGAATTTCTTATTAGTTCTTGGAATCACTTGGGAACTGCAAAACTGAAATATCAAAAGATCTTTAAGAACAAAGAGGTATATATAGGGAGAAGGTCGCCCATGTGACAGGACTTTATCTTTGTAGATCCTTCTTCCCTTCAGTCTCTGGAATTCATATGTCTTAAAGCTGTGGTCCAAGGATGTTTTTGAGAACTGTTTGCAATTAGATGAGTACTTCTCTCTGTTACTGTTACCAAAATAAATATTCCATGTTATATATTAAAAGAATATTACCCTCCAGCCAGGGACACATTTTTTTCACTTAAAATGACGTGAATTTGGCTTTGTCTTTTTTCAGAATTATTTTACTTGAAAGCACATTCTTTTGATTAGAAATTTATTCAGCTGTTTGTAACTTCAAAATGTCATGGATTTTATTAAGTGTTTTCAGTGTAAGCATAATTAATTCAATAAGGCAGAATGAAATCTGTGAAGAGAGGTGTTTTTTTACTATTTCTGCCAGTGAAGCACTGATAGCAACAGTGTTCATCAGCACCATATGCCCCAGCCAACCTTCAGCCCTGCGCACATCACATAGAGCTGAGCGCAACACAGCACTGGGGAGATTCCCCACAGAAAAACCGCTTGTGAAGGCAGTGGTGGGTAGTAAGAACATTAAATGTCTTACCCAGAAAAATAAACTATTTGTAGGCTCAGCAGAGGCTTCACCCAAGGGCTTCCCTCCCATCAGTTTGCTTGCAGAATCAGTGCTGTTTTCCCCTAGACACATGCAAATAAAATCCTGGAAGTCCTCACTTGCTCTGAGAAGATTAAGTATTTAAAGCTAGACTCTAATGCTGATTGTAAAATTTATATTCCGAATTAACCATCAGTCTGCAGCGCCAAATGATCTATAAGAAAGTTTTAAACATTAGCGTCTCTCTGGGAATGAGTATATATCTCAGACATGTTTGTGTTCCTCCACCTTTTATTGTAAGAGGTATTCGTTAGTTTCTTTTGCAAGTTTGAAAAATCCTTAAATCTAAACCCACGTTGTAGTAACATTTCTCCTGCTGATGCTGAAGCTTCATCGCCTGAAGTGTTTGTAACAAAAATTCAACTTCTCGATAATAATGCTTTTCAGCAACAGAAACAGTACCAACGCTGAAAGACGAAATATTTTTTAAACCTGCTGTTGAACAAGGAGAATTCTTTTCAATACAGAACATTTCTGTCTTGGTGTGTGTAACAGCTTTGTCCTCAAGAGGCACGGGTTCAAGTGGATGTGCTTCTGGCAGCAATAGTGTGTGGTGTCGAGATTTACAAAAACAGGCATTTCTGAGACTGAAAATGCTGCGTTCTTCCGAGCTTGTTAGAACGAAACAGAGCTGAATCCTACGCAAAACAAATGAACCAAATAGTTTCAGTTAATTGAATCCTTGGGGATTTTTTCTCAGTCTAAACGTATCTTTAGCCATGAATGCGTTCGTGTTAAATAAGAACAAATGCAGCAAAATACTCTCCTCCTCCTCTTTTTTCATACTCTTGCAAAACCAAAATAGTGTAAGTCAACTAAATTAATCATAAGAAAAGGATATGCCTGTGTTTCAGTCACAGCACTCAGTGAACATGACTGAAAACACATAATGGAGTTACAAGCGTAGCAGTAAAGCTTTTCTCCCTTGGTCTGTACAATACTTGAATATGTACCAGAACAAGTTAAAGGAACAGCTAAAAGCAAATCCTGACAAATAGTCTGTAACTTCCTTTGCTTCCAATAAGAAATTGGCCTGCGTCTGCAAATCTCCAGAGTTGGCAGCTAGACATAATTCACTTTAAACTCCCACTGGCATTAGCAAAAAATTACCTGATTAGGGATGCAGGATTGGAGCTAAGATAATAATAGCATATTAGAAATCCAGTATAAATTCAAAAGCTACTAAAGGAGATACAGATTGTTCAAGCAGTGGAGCAGTTTTCACTGTACATACTCAAAATGCTAAACAATAGTAGCTGTTGCCTGTGTGCCCATCAGGAAACGCAGTCGAGCTTCTTTGTGTTACAATTAATTACTTCCGTTGTGTATAAAATTGAAAGTATTGGTACTCTGGGGCGGAAAAAGGATATCCTGATATGCTGCTCCTATTTCCTTACCAAGGCCTATTACGGAATGTTTTACCATTAATTCAGTTACAATGAATTATCCTGTGATGAATAAAGGAAGGGTAGATTGGGTTAATTGTTCTGCTAAAAGGTACTTTTTCATTGTGTTTTCACTCTCATACATTTTTATCTCATTTACTGCTTTCACATGTCCCCTTTGAGAGCAATTGCTCACTTTTAAGTAGTTGCACTTAATAAAGGAAGTCTAAAGAAAGCGAGGCCTTAACTATCCTTTGACTTAAAGGTTGTTCTGTTAATTGTTTTTTATATTATGAGATCAGAAAAAGCAGAAAAATTTGTCACTGTCCCATAATGGAATGACTAAAATCTTCTCAGCTTAATATTCGTGGGCAGGTTCTCAGAAGCTGGCACATGGAGATGTAATTTAACCTTTCTGTGCCCGTGAATTTCCCTAAGCTGGAGGCGGGTGAGGATTCTTACCCAGTTAGGGAGGAGTAGTGGGAGCCCAGCATTTCTGTTATGCATTCTTTTATTTCTTTGGTGGGAATTGCATAGGAGCAAAAACTGTTTGAGGTTGTACTAAATAGTGCAAATCTGCATCCTAAGGATATACACTGCCCCCAGACTTTAATATTTACTTTTTAATAACACTGGCTCTTTCCTTTTAGAGACCTTCTGAAGAGAGCGCAGCTTCTGTGACTGCTTAGGAAATCCACCAGCCATGTAAGTCTATAAAAAGTGGACAATGTGATTGCTACTAAGAATTTAACCTCTCGGGATGCTCCTCCTAACCTACAAGTCCGTGGTTGTGTGCACAGTTGTTATTATGTGGAAATAATCTGGATTCTGAAGTAGTGAGGTTAGAAAATACTTCTGTAGTGGAGGCAGATTTATTAATGATACTTTCTGCATACTAATTCATTATTCCCTCACAGTTCAAATCTGGAAACTTTTAAAGGGAAAACATGTCTCATGCAAAAGTTTAGCTTAGTTTGAAAAAAGAAAAATCATTCTGCTCATCCTTATTAGACAGGAGAGTCTTGTGACTCAGTCTGATAGTCCCTATTAGTACAACACACATTTGTTACTGTTTTCTTTTGATGTCATTTTCCTAAGAGGAGGAGGAACTGTATTTTTAACAGCTATCTCAGGGCATGTTTTATAGGCACATGGCACAGAATTTATGCCTGAATCTCATCTACACCACTCTGATTTGGCTGGGAGAACAAAGCATTTCATTGTGCCTTCGATGGTGGTTTCAGCAATCTTATTCACACATTCCTTCCTTTCTTAATCAACAGAAACTGGCTGAATTTAAGATTCATGATTGAGGGGCAGGGGAAACAATGCCAGAGCCTATCGTTTTGAAATGACCATTTTCTTCAGAGCAAATCATAAGCTCTCTTCTACTAAGACTCTCTTAATGCAGCACTTATTGAGCTATTTTGCACCACGTCCTCTTCTAACGAGCTTCCCTCTGTTGACATTTTGCACCCTGTTAACTGGCACCGTGCTATGCTTGTGCCTCTGTTGCTTCCGCTTCCAACAGCTGAACTCTCCAGGGACAGTTTAGGTTGTGCAAAGGTTAAAGGTGAGGACAGACAATCTGAAAAACAGCAATTTTGAAGTGACAGAGAATTGCGTGATGTTCTGTCCCTTCTTTTGAACTGTGTTGTTCCTCATGCACATTGTAAACAGAAATCAGGGCTGTAAAATAAAACCAAAGTGCACAAAGTTGTGATTCCTGATGCTGTACTTTGTGAGGCCATCTAAAGCCAGGCCTGTCCATTTATCATCTAACTTCTTAATTAGGTTTAATTAGTTGTATCTTTGGAAGTCCTGCATTCTGAAGGGTGTGCATGAGGAACGCACAAAATGGCTGTTTTATGAACCACACTGTTTTATGAAGGTATCTTTCGTTTTGGAAGTACTTCTTGGCACTAGAGCTCAGT
Organism: Buceros rhinoceros silvestris; assembly: GCF_000710305.1. Lineage (NCBI taxonomy): Eukaryota > Metazoa > Chordata > Aves > Bucerotiformes > Bucerotidae > Buceros > Buceros rhinoceros. The sequence goes on from NW_010394595.1 coordinate 7,080, forward strand.
GAGGACATTTAAAACACTTTCTATCTTACCTGAAGTCACTTTTGCTAACAAATGGAAGAACACTCACCTGCACTTACGCAATCCAACTTTGTTCTCAGATGCATCGATGTAACCTAAGCCAGAATTTACCCTTATATTCCTTATAAAGTTACTATAAACAGTATTCGTTGACACAACACGATCTGTGACTATACAAGTCTTGCTAAGTTACAACACGTACTGTTAGCACACTACATCTTTTAAGCATACCAACAGCTGTTCATTTAAAACAGTGTTATTTGGTTAATAAAACATTCAAGGTTGATATATAATAAAGTTGAAACCAATGCTTTTAATTTTTATTTCCAGGTCTGAAGTAGAGTGTACAAGCTTGCGTACGCTTTCTTAGCAGTATGACACGGCTGAAAGCTGACAGCTGTTCACGTGCCATATGAATAAATATGCTCAGATCATAAAGCTTTAACTGTATTTGCACACTGCTTTTATTACTAGACTGTTTTGTTCATGTTGGCACAGATAATCCACGCAAGGTAGTTACTCACACCTCATAAACCACACTACATTTTGTGTCTGAAATAACCAGCAACTTAAGAAAAAACATGTATCTAAGAGTAAGGGCACTTGTGGCATCAAATCAACGTATCAATATATTATAAAACCTAGACATCTAATACGATCACTGCAGGCAAGAAAACACTCTGTTTCAAATTCTGATGTTTATAAATACTAAACAAATTAATATCTGCTTCCAGAAGACAAGTATTGCAAATAAACATTAGCGTGCCCAGCGTTAGACACTAGTGAGCGTGTTCAGTGCTGTGGACATTCACATTATTTAACATAAGTACAAATAATCTTTAACAAAACATTTCACCCAAAGTACTGACCACTGAAGGACCAAAGGAAAATATTTTTCCTTGTTTTGAATTTATTTTAGAAATGCAGAATATGTAAAATGAATATAGTAAAAACTAACTTCTAAAAAAAGAAGTCATGAGAGTAGGTTTTTTCCAGATAATAAAAGCAGTCTTCCTTGGAAACACTGAATTTACCCTGTTCTGCAAAAAGAACAGGGAAAG
>NW_010394595.1:8254-11013 GCF_000710305.1 Buceros rhinoceros silvestris
GCGTTGATTAATTTTTGAAGTCTTTGACTGAAAAGTTATTGAACACGTTTTAATTAGATAAAACACTGGTCTTTTTATTTGATCATTCAGAGGTACAGTATCTTGGTTTTATTATGTGAAACCCCTTGTTAATTAGAATGAAAAGAAATATGTAAAGGAACTTAGGACTTGTCCCAGGCATCTATTACAAGACATAAAACATGAACAAGTACACAGTATTCATCTTGCATATTTTCGTACAGCATTTATGTTCAGTGGTGGTTGAAAGGCCCTGTTCTAAATTATATATATCTGTGCACCTTTCCTCCCTCCATATCACAAAGGTGACATGTGGCAGAAGAGGATCAGCGGTTATGTGGTATTCTACCTCGTGAAAATTAAAATATTACATGGTTATTCACAAATTTCTGGTTCTGATATGTGCAAAAATTATATCTTACTATAGATATCAAGGGCGGGTAAGTGGCTTCCCTATTTTTGGACCACATTATGAAGCAGCACAAGTCAAAACAGGAAATTTATTTCATGATAATCCTCAGGGTATCTCTGTTCTTCATTCAAAGATATCACTGCGCCTCATACAGTGATATGTATATTAGCTCCAATCTCACTTGCTCAGACAGCAGTTGGAGTCAGGGCATGTGTTGCAGTGCAGGTTATCTGCCCAGGGAAATTTTCAGGACTCTCTCAAGTTAGTATGGCTCCTACTGACAAGGAAATATTCAGGACTCTCTCAAGCTAGTATGGCTCCCCGTGAAGTGTGTCACTGTTGCTGCTCCACAAGTCAGCTCAGCTATGTTACACGCACTGCATTCACCTTTACTGCAGGACTGACTCCCAGTTTACTCGATTAGATCCTGCAACCCCCTTGCTCACCCCTTTATACATATTCATACTATCTCTCTGGACTGTTGAGAGCTACTTGTACTCTAATTTCTTATTTCAAGCCCCTATTCTCCCTGCCCCACCCCAACTATCTAACATGTCCACTTAGTGAAACTGGTCTGTCCTAGCTATTCCCGCTCCTCCAGCCCCAGCTTCAGTAAGGGTTTCCCGTCTTGTCATTGCCTCATCCTTCACACAACCAGAGGCCCCCTGAGCCCCTACAATCTGGCTGCCGCAGGTGCTCTCCTTTCTCTGCTCCAAGCCTTCCCTCCCCTGCCCACACTGAGACCCCTGACCACCCCAGCAACTCGCAGGCTAACCTGGGCCACATCAGCTGGCCACCGGGGCTCCCCTGGGAACAGAGAGAGAAGCAGAGAGCACCCCAGCCGTGCTGCTTACCACCCTCTCCTCACAGGCTGTGCCCCTGCCTAAGCTACAGCCCTCCATCTCTGGCCATCTCCTGAAACACTTCATCCTTCACACTGCCAGAGAAGAGGGAGCTTTGGGGGACATCAGGGCGGGGAGGAAAGTGGAGAGTGAGACACGTGCATATACACACATGCAGATGAGAGGCAAAAGACCTCATTAAATTCTCCTGGGGCATCACAAGCCCTAGCATTTTGTGTCTTCTCAAGGAGTCTGACTCCTTGTTTTGATGCTGACAGCAAGAGACGAGTCCCAGTCAGTGGGTAACACAGCAATCTGCCTAAAGAATATCTCCAGTGTGGTCTCAGTACGTAATATGCTGATATGAATTCTCTTAAATAACAGAGAATAATGAACACCATTTTGTTGAATGACATTCCGAAATTAAAATGAAATCTAGAATTGTCTCACCGTTATGAAAAGGTATTTAATGAAATCAGATGAGTGGGAAAATATTTTAACTTCTGTGATTACAATTTGTTCCTCTAGAGAGTGTTATTAGCCAGATCTTTGAATTTTGTAATGGAACCATATTCACACCAGCCCAGCACTGACTGAAAACAGAAAATTTGTTTGCTATAGAAAAAAGAAAAGGCTTTGCCTATAACATATTAGTGTTTTAGAATAATTCATGCCTACAAAAATCTGACCCTGTAGCACTCAGATCCGATCACTGCTAAGATCAGTGAGAACCAAGATACTTCCTGAAGAAATGCAGGCCGTACATGTCAAAACTGCCACAGGCAGTTGGGGTTGTTATTGTTGTCCAAGGTGCAGACCACCTGCAGATCACTTAACTCTCCTACGAGAAATCCCAATTTCTTTTATTCCTCTCTCAGGCTTTGGATAGATTTTCATCCCTGAAAAGACGCACTGATTCTCTTAACATGGACATTATTTGTGGGAAGGAAAAGGCAGACAGTGCTATGTAATCTCTTGTTACTCCAAACGCAAGGTAGAAGGATGCAGATGGCACTAGAATGTGGCGCACAGACTGCACCCTCAGCCTCACAACTACTGACTCGAAAGGGTCAGTACTGCAAGCTGTCACCACACACATCATAGTTCTCACTTAAATTAATAAATGTTGAATGGTGATCAGACTTTCCACTTTAACTCTGCTTTCTATCTGACAGAACTGCTGTCTCCAAAGACATTGATATTTAAAATTTAAAATTCAATTATCAGTACTACAAGTACTGCTCTTTTGCAAAAAAAAAAGTTTTATAAATAACTGTTTGAACAACTTGAAAGTTATTCTTAAAAGATTAGAAAAGATGACTGTATGGTTATCCTACTTGTTGGAGCCTACCTACTGTTTTACCATGGCAAATACTACTGCAATTCAGGGGGTGTGGCATTTAAACTAACAAAAGGAATACAGAGTATGTGTCCGCAGTGCTATGCTGCCTTAGGAATTTTTAACCAATGTTAATTTACTGTAGGGA
>NW_010394595.1:11087-14026 GCF_000710305.1 Buceros rhinoceros silvestris
TAGGGAAAAGAAAAGATGCCCTTTGGCAAACTATATGGGATCGAGCAGGGAAGTTTTGCAAGCTTTCTCTCCCACGTCCTAGCTGTGCCAGATGGATCTGTGTTGTTGATCAGTGTGAAAGTCTAGATGTAGATTTCTACCTCCCACTGATATCAGTGGGAATTAGAAACCAAAACATCTTTGAGTATTTTTTTCCACCAGAGGAAAGGAGAACTGGTTCCGAATTAAAAGCTGTCCTTTCCAGCCAGCTCTATTTCATGTGATGAGGAGAAAGTCAGTTGTGCTCTTCCAAGCCAAGTGCACCCACAAGGCTGACCCAGCATGCTTTTCTCAGTCTCAGTAGGTTATGGAAGGCATTATTCAGTTTCCACCTTACTTTCAAACTAAGTTATGGATTGTCTCGTAGGCTTCCCAGCTACATATGGACTTGAGACAGACTTCTTACTTGGAAAGGATCTATGGTATCTGATGCTATGAGGTAGCACTGCCACACAATGGAAGAGCACTCACTTTTCATAGGGGAAACCCTAATCCATTTATTTCCCTTTGAAAGCTACGGCCTTCAGTTCTACAGAGTATTGAACATCTGGCACTTACTCGCTCTTGTTATGAAAGAAATTTCTTATTACAAAAGGACTTTTCCAGTTGTTCTTAAGCACTAGTGTGTGGTCTAAGCAGTAAAACTGCTGTGGGTAATTAATTTGAAACCATATTTGTGCATTACTTTTTAGTGAATGTCAGTATTTCCCCCAACTGTTGCTCTAATAATGGACTAGTTCATTTGAGTTTGACTGTTCATTCAGGAGGTTCTGTAGGAACATTGCAAAAGCATGTTCTGCATTTATCAAAGAGCTTAAAGTTAAACTTCAGAAGTATCAACTTCCCAGCTTTTACCAAGCGAAAAGCTAGCCGTGGTTACCAACTTACTAACTGCCCAGTTACTCATCTGTTCTTCCCCAGCATTTCTGACTACCAACTCTTCTTTTAAACGTTGATGGCATGAGCATGCTTCTTGCACAGAGGCTTATCCTTCTTCGAGTAGAATGGCTGACCTTCCAAATTCACGTGGCATACCTACAATTAATAATAAATACAATTAGGAATCATTTGAAAAAACATAGGAAAGGACATGATTATCAGTTTCAGCTGCATTTCTCTTCTGCCCACACATTGCTTTGACAGGAGTGCATCTGATTTCCTGGATCAAAGTTCACGTCTTGGCAGTTTTCCCACTCCATGTTGTGGTTAGGCGCTGGTTTGCATCAGCTCTCCCCTCTGTACTTTCTTGCCACCACTACCCACTAAGTTCACTATTTTTCACTAAATTGAGACTGGGTACACAATCTCCTGGGCAGCTTCGGCATGGCCCAGCAGTGCTGGTGTAGACCATCAAAGGATCACATGCAGGTAGCTCAGACTTTAAGTCCTAAATTCTGATCCTTTACTGTATGATTTTACAAAAGCCCTGGTTAGGAGCCATGGTCCCAGGGGTACCATCCTCCCGTGATATCATTAAATACTCATTTCTATTATTACTTTGTCTTTCAGCTGTTTACGTGATTGAGGAGCAAGTCAATCAGACAGCCGGTATCATTGAAAACTAATTATTCTGACCAGGTTATTCTTCAACCCATAGAGTTCTCTGCTTAAGTGCCGGTGTTGACATAACAAAGCACGTGAGAACGCATGGCCGAGGCAGGGCAGCCCAGGTGTACCTCAGCTGAAACTGCCCTGGAAGCATATGCATATCTACACAGCGCAGAGCAACACCACTGGCAAGGTTGGCGTTCACGAGAACCGCTTACAGAAGTCAACACAACCGAATCTAGGAATAAGAACAAGTGTGGTCCCTAGTGCTCATGACAGGCTTAGGACCAGTAAGCGAGAACACCAGCGATGTGCTACTGCCAGTGGAAAGAAAATGATGTGAAAAGATGTTAGAAACTCAGAGTCGAGTGCTTATTTGCATTTGACTTAACCCAATAAAAGACAAAGTTAGCTCCTAACAAAAAACTCCGTTAACAGAACTATCCCCTCCACACAAAATCGGTTGCTAATTTAAATAAATACTTAATAACACAGTTAAATGAGCAAGCAAAAAGATCACAAAATATTTCAAGAAAGTGTCTTTTACAAGTGACTAACAGCTGTTAGTTTGTGAAGGGAAGTCGCTGCCTTAGTGTTCTTTTCTCTGTTGGAATTTTAAAAAGACTTCCATCTTCACAGGACACTTGTGGGTCACTCACTTGCATGTACCCTTGAAAGACCAGTAGCTAGTTTAGCTTTAGATATTTATAAATGTTTCTATACTTTCTTCTCTTCCACCTAAATTCTAGAGTTCAAACAAACATTAGAAACTGTCACTGTCCATTTTGGTGTGGCCAACATACTATTTTTAGCTAATTAGAGGTTCTAGATATTATTACCTTAGGAACAGTATGTTGTAGAGCAGCACAGCTGTACTAGAACCATATGAAAAATACTGTTTATCTTATGGATTTTACTAGTTTCTGTGCAGAATGTGGCAACATGGCCACACTACATAGCTGTATGCTCAGACTGATGAGTTTGACCAACTCCTACGCTCATTACTATTTCTTCGCTCTTAACAGACACCTTTTTGCAAGTTTCAACAAGTGCTCAGCATGGAAATACAAACTGCACTGCTTTGTAAGTAAGATTATAGCTATACTGTTCGGTGTGGTGTTATTTTAAATCCTGCTTTATCTTTATTTGGCAAGCACTGGAAAGAATAACAGCAATACTGTGTGTATTAGCGTATGTACTCTCTAAGAGTGGATGTTTTATTGGAAAGCACTCACTCGTGATGGTCAAATTTAATAATTCTAGTAAAAGTTTATGGAGGACAAATGAATCCCACCTTTCTCCATCTGCAAGTAAAAAATGAAATTCAGTCCCTCTGCATCTTTAGGTATATG
>NW_010394595.1:14100-22314 GCF_000710305.1 Buceros rhinoceros silvestris
TGCTTTCAGGTCTTCTGCTGTAACTTTGCAATTTATGAGTATAAGAAATGAGATAGTATTCGGTATAAAACCTACAGCACAAATGAAGCAGGTATCATGCCAAGTGTGTCCAAGAGCTTCAATGAATTTATCTCCAGCTTCAACAGGAAAATCACAGCCATGGCATTTTGTGCTGAACAAAGCAACATAATCTAAAATAAAACAAAAAGGCAGCTTAGAGTAAACTCTTAATATAATTGTGTTAAATCCAAGAGAAATAGGAAATTTCCAGAGGATAAATTTTGGCATTGTTTTTGATCAGCTTCCTGCTACAGTCAATGCAACACACAGAAATTGGCTTATTTTCTTTCATTATTTAAATACAAATTCAGTGCCACGCCCCACATCAGCACAACACAACAGATGTCATCACAAACATAGAAAACAAACAACAAATTCATGAAATTTGAGGTTATGTTTCTCACATTAGTTTTAAATTAGTGTTAATGTATGTGGAAGCTATTCATAAGGACAAACAGGGTCACACAAAACAATCTAATGGCCAGTGAGCGTTACCTTAGTGGTATAGAAACATACTAAGTTTCTGCACCTGGATTTAGGTTCTCTCTGCGTTAAGGGAGAACATTATGGAATACTGGCTGGTTAATACGTCTTTACTTTGAATATCAAGTGCAATTTGGAAAGACTTGACATTGAAAAAGATCAGCAGAAATTCTAAAGGGACATGGAATTTGTGAGAGTCATCAGAGGTTACAGCCAAACCTCCAGTTCTAAAGGGCAGGTGCCAAGTTAGTTGTGCTGTATGGGTTTCATCCTTCACTAAGAGATACCTGGATTTGTAAAATCTGATTTGTGCAACCATAAGGAAAGGAGAAGGAGGCCAGAAGCTCATTAAGTGGGCAAGGCACGGCTTACAGAGGGAATACTACTTAAACTCTAACCTGCTTCCTGACCACGTCAGGCAACACATCTGCATGGCAAGCACCTTTGATTAGACCACATCACCCTCTGCATAGTTTGGAAGAATGTGGTCTTTACATTTCTTACTTGGTAAGATGCGGTTCATTTGTTGCAGCAAAACAAAAATCTGCAGAAAACAAAATCTGCGCTACCCCGTGTTACACATCTGAACAGTCCTATCTTTTCGTGTATGTCAGTTGATCAGTTTTAGGGTGAGGTAGCAGTATCAAAGAGCATAATTCAGGCAACTTAGTAGAGAAAACGTGGGTAGCAACCCACATGTACTGTATAGAAGTGCTACCAGAACCCTAAAAGAAGGATTTTTTTACCCCATAACATATAGATTTCTAGCGAGCAGACTCTACCAGGGAGGGAGTGGGACAGGAATAAACTGTGGGGAGAGACACAGAAGGTAGTTATCACACTACCTAAGGGAGAAAAAGGAGGTAAGGCCTTCTGGGACACAGAAGCAAAAGACTAGCACTCTGCCAGTCTATCAGGTACAGTGGAGAAAAATACAGAGGAGGAAACACTTCTATATGCAGAGAGTGGAAACAAAACCCTTGCTGGGTGAGTAACTGATTTTATGTTGTTCCTGAGCTGCTTCATTCTTATGTTGCTACCTTACCACACGAAGCCCATGGTTACTGAGCAGAACTGTCCTGGCATACCTTTCTCACAGTACGGCTCCCCATCCTCCATGTGAAAGAGGCTATTCCCAAACGGCTTCTTACAAGCAGCACAGACAAAGCAACTTGTGTGCCAAGTCTTTCTGAGGGCATGCATCACTTCCTGTAAAGCAAACAATCAATCAGAATTCTCCAGCAGAACAGCATGCCCTGCAACTACCTCCTGGAGAACAAACCCAAGGCAGAGAGGTGCTGAATTTTTCCCTTCTGTATCAGCCAATTCCCCTCCTCAGCAGAAAGAAGAATGACAGAAATTGCGCTCCTTTGGAAAGAAATCGGAACTTGGACTACAAGCTTTCTAGAACAACGTGTTTGCCAAAATGAAAAACAGAGTTCAGCCCGCTGTGTGTATCAACATGCCCAGTCGCTGCTGCAGGAGAGATTCTGCACAAAGATTCTGATTATTTTCTCCTTTGTTTTGACACGACTAGTACAAACTCTTCACTGTGAGATTATGATTTGTTAAATAAATTTTAAAGAATAATTTTCTCAAGAAATACATGCAGGGAATAAGTGATTTGAGTCTGATGTTTCAAAGCAACTGAGAATATGTACTAATTTCTCTAAGCTTCGCCCAAGAATGCTTCACAAACTAATGTGAAAATCCCTAAATTTTAACGTACATGATTAGTGAAAACGAGTCTGCATGTCTGTTCCTAGGCCACAAGTTCACAAAAGCCAAATTCTGTGCAACTGATGTTCTCTTAAACTGCGTATTCAGATTTTATCAGCTGCTTTCTTCTATTCAGTATGCAGCAGCCTCCAGTAGTGCTTCATTCTTATCTGGTCATACAGAAGTCCTCCCAGTCCACGAGCTGCCATACTGAGCTCAGATGCATGGCTACCTGCTAATTTGTCAATCTTACTTGCGCCCAAGCCAATGTTTGACAGTGTATCTCTGTCAAACAGTCCAGATTTCAAAGGACCAGCTGCATAACTGCTGTAAATGAATTTAATTTTGTTAGCTTCAGTGAAACAGCACTGATTTACACCACCTGAGAATCTAGATCCTATTTTATATTGCTCCCAATTATACACATAGACTCCAATTCTCTTTTAAAGATTATTTTTAATCTCTATTGACTATGACAAAAGGGATTGAAGTCCTCTTCCACACTTTCAGTCCAGTGTATAGACAAAATAGTCCTACTTATGCTTGCCATACATCTCCTTAGACAATTACCATTTGAGATTCATTACTGCTGTTACTGGTTGCAAAGCAACTATCACTGATAAAAAGGTTGGATCCATTTATGAACCTCACTGAGCTAAGAAGCAAAAAACAGATTGAGAAATGTTATTAATATAAATAAAGGCAGCTGGTATCTTTGCTGTTTCCCTGATGAAAACCCATAATGGGAAACTGATTTGTGCCAGCATTAATTACCTAAGTTAAGTCAGTACTCTGCTCTAAAATTACTCCTCCTGCTGCTGCAGCAAACAAGACTTGGTTGGAGCCAGAGCTTTGCCAGAAATGTCTGATGCTGCCATCCCTAACTGGCAAGTGCCAAGATCAGCATCTAGTCTGTCAATGCCAACATGCAGACAGATGTCAGAAGGTGATCGTGAAAAACCAGCGTGGTACTTAAAGGAACCATGTCAGATAGTCACTATACCTGCATGCATAAATACACTGCTGAAGTGATCTTCCAGCATTCCAACCTCATCACTATCTGAGGTCTATGTAGAGCAAGTTTACCTGTACCTATGCATAAGCACATTAAGGAAAAAGTGGCATCTATTTGCACCTTTCTGGAATTCAGATCTTTGTACTGATCCTGCGTTTTCTTTACTAGAAGTTGCCAGCAGCTCTGTTGCTAGCTACCAGGGAGGTGCAAGCAAAAGCAATGAGTCTCTGCCCAAGATCACTGACTTCTCCACTTAAATTTAGACTAAGTCTTGTATAAGAAAAAAAAAACCCAAACAACAGTTTTAGCCTCTTACTAAGGAAAAGGTAGATAGAAGTAACATAGCGTCTATCAGAATCCAAAGACCTATCCAGAAAGCACTGCTTATTTTATACTGGGTGAGATGGTAATCAGATTATAAATTCTGTCTGCGGCTGAATAATGTACAGAAATAGCCAAGATTTTGGATATAAAAATTATTACAAGATGTTTCTCATGCTGAAATAATTTCCAGCCTGTTGATTATTATTAAAAGAGGGACATAATATCTACATTCACTGCTTTCAGTTTGAACTGTTTCTCTATCTCAGTGAACCATGCAGCTGGACAAAGGGTGAAGCTTGTCCTCTTACCCCCATGATCTTAGTGTGGCATCTGGCACAGGTCGGTGCAAAGAACTGTTCATAGCAGCGCTCACAATACACGCTGTTCTGCTCTTCCACAAAGCACATATCGGCCAAGGATTTCTTGCAGTAAGCGCAATTGAATTCTTCTGGGTGCCAAGAGCGACCCATGGCTACCAGGAAAGGACCCCTGTAAATAACCGTAATTATTTTGGGTCACAAAAGGACTGAATTGGCCTGATAACAAACCTGCTTAGTTAGACACCACACACATCTATAACAAGCATCCTACTTGAACCACAAAAGTGCACGTTAAAATAAGATCCAGAAGCCTAGACAGAAACAGTCTTTTTCAAGATCAGTACTCAAACACTTTGCCAATTAGTTAAAATATTTCATTATTATTTAGTCATACACATTGGATTTACAGACAACTGTTGGAAAAAGCATCAATTATTTTCGTATCTGAACAGCTAGAAGTGGTCTTTGTAAACAGCTGCAGAGACAACTGGAAAAGGCCAGGGCTTGTAACACAGAATATAATGCTGCTACATGAAAGCATGAAAAAGCAGGAAAATCGCCAGACCCCCCCCCCCAGAATAGCTCCTAAAGTCTCCTGCCTTTTCACCCCAGCGCGCTGCATGTGGCATCTTTTAGAAATGTTAGACTACCAGGTGACAACTTGCTGTCTGATTATACGGAAAACACATTAAATTTGTTTTGGTGATTTACTCTTGATTATAATTAGATAGTCATTATTAATGGAATCTTCCCATTTCAGAATCTATAAAGGGCAATAATCAGCAGTTCCACATCACTGAACGAGCTCTCTTTCATGGGGGAGACTCTCATTAAACATGGATTACTTAAAGTTGGTTAGCAGTCCACGGCGTAACAACAGGCACTGCTCCAGCAGAACAGATCAGGAGCAGAGAAGGGAGAGGCGTGCTATGAATCACTAGTAATCGAGTGGAGGCATTATCGTTCTCCAGACACAAAAGCAACAATTACATTTGGCCGTAGTTCCAAAATGATGTCTCATTCCTTTTCTCTCCATAATCCTCCCCACTGCCTTCCCAGTGCTCCCAGTGAAGTCGTATGTACCTTCTTCGAGGGGTACCTTAGGACCAGAAAGTTATTTAAAAACCAGCAATTTGCCACTGCATCCAAGAAACAAACCATTAGCGTGTACGACTTCGCAGGGATACAGAGTGAGGCACACAGCTGCAAAGTGAGCTCTGGAAATGTTAAATTAATGAAGCAGACAACAGACATCCCCGCTGGGTAATTCAGCTGAGCCTTGGGCTCTGGTACTGTACATAGCGTACAATAACCAGTCTCTCAGATAAATCTTTTCTGCTTCATCCCTCCTCCAAACCTCATGACCTTACCGAATGATGCTGTTACAGTGCCCACAGAGAGGAGTTCGGCTGCTGGCAGGATAACGCTCTGCCCTCTGAACTGTTCCCCGGGCTATTGCAGGAGCCTGGGAAGAAGTTGAAACTGGAGATGGGTAAGCAGAAGCTGAGGCAGGAGATGGTACTGGAGCACCACTGGGTAGGATGTGCTTTGTGACAGTGGTGGTGGTTTTTCCAGGTGCAAATTTCTGGGAAAAGGCATCATCTGTTACCCAGGGAGGGCGACTTGCAGGCTCAGTGTTGGCAGGGGTGTAGGAATGAACGGGTGCTGGTGCTGTTTTAAGTATCCCAAAAGAAACCAAGAAATATTTTAAAGTCTTTTCTTCTGATGGCAAAACAGCAACACTTACCAAAGCATAATCCCCAACACACAAGAAATAAAAGCTTCAGATGACAATTATGGCCTGTCCCACTATTGCTCATTAATTCTGGACTGAAGCCAGGGATATCAGCATAATCACTGACTTGTAATCCACACGCACTACAGAAGTCATTGCCTACTGGCTTTCACAGATTTTACAGAGACCATTTTCATGAGCATCTCTTCATTTTCTAGTAGGAATGGAGATGAAAATGCTGTGATAATTGCAAAGATGGACACGTAATCTGTTTGGGACAGGTGAAAAATAGAAAGGCCAAATCAGGTAATACAGTTCTACATAGAATTCCCCATCATTTCAGTACAAGGTTATTATCCTTAAATTTTGATCTCATTATACTCATTAAAAAGCAGTGTTTTCCACAGATGATGTTGTTGTCTACTGTTTGTAGGTTTTACTCCTAGGTTTCTGAAGAAAACCAGGCTCACACTGGGAACAGAGACAGAGCTCTGGGAGCAATACTGAGGGATTCAGTTCAGCTCACATGACCAGCAAGACAAAGCCAACAAACAGCACTTAGGGGAAGGCCAGTCTTGCGGTTTCGACTGATCTCAGTTCAGTTCTTGGCTCTGCCACAGACTTCCTGTATAACTCCGAGCAAAGTGTAGTATCTCTGCCTCAGTTCCCATGTATAAAATAGAAATGATATACTTCCTTCCTTCCACCCTTTGACTGTCACATAAAATCTTCAGTGCAGTCTGCCTCTGTGTTTGTATGCACTAGGCTTTAATCTTGGGTGGAGCTTTATCACACAAAAATAAGCAGGAGTTGGAGCCTGCACATACCGATGAGTTTTCCCATCGCACTGCTCTTTTCGAAGTGTCAGGTCTCACATTGTGTAGGACTGAAGGCACTGCCCAAGAAACTGCCTCACTTTGCCAAGTACAGGAGCACTAAAAGCAGTTTTTCCTTTGCAAGGAAAACAAAGTGAATGATTGTTGGTTTACATGTGGAGGAACAGAAGCCTGCAGATTTGGGAACAGCAGACTGTTCTGCAGTCTGGGCAAACACGCTGCATAGTAGATCCCCGTGCCAGTGAAATGAGGAGCAAATACATTTACAGTTTTAAGGGGCTTGCAGATAGAAAGGTGTTTGAAACCAAGACAACTGCATTGTACTTCACATCCTCCCTCAGCCCACACCCTGCCACACAGCATAACGTACACCGATTATTGGCAGTTGCTTCGAGCACATATCTATCACTCCACTGTGATCAACCCAGAGATCTCCCATCTTCTTTCTGTTGAGTTCAGAGTTGAATCTAATGCATCTTCTTGATAAAACTTCCTTACACTACAGCATCGACAAAGTTTCTGCTTCATAAAACTGTTTCCCACCTTAGCTTGAGGCAGCTTTTTTTTTATACATATATACATACACATACACACTAGGGAGTGGTAATCAGTGTTTCAGCATTTCTGAACAGAGAGTTTCTATGCAATCTCTAAATCCTGCGGCTGTTGCTATCTACGGATTATGGTATTAATCTAGGCAAAATTAGAAGGCAATATTTCATATCTTAATTGGTGAGTTCAAAAGGCTCCCACCTATGAGTCTCTGATTAAATAAGGTGACTTGGTGCTCACCATCTTTTGTGAAAGGATTCTCCCTCCTCCAGGAGCCAGCTCTTGCTTGTGCAGAGCATGGCAGCGTATCCCACAGGGGCTCTCACAACACTATCAGATACCCAGCTCTTCCATTATGGTCAATGGATCCTTTCCCTCCAGAAAGGTGTGTTACCAAAGATTTGTTTGGTAAAGCAGATATTCAAACAGTCTGAAATGCTTTAGTCTTACCTACTAGCTCTCACTGTGAAAACAATTTCCCTTTTTTGGTAGACCACGTAATCGTTATTTTTAATAGTGATTTTTCAGTAACAAACGTAATCCATAATCACAACTGATCTGGCTTTTCCTACACTTAGTGGCTGCATCCTTGAGCCCCAAAATGTCCCTATATATTGTTCCAGAATATAGAGATGACGGGAAAAGCAGATAATGCAACAAGTCTTTTATAAGATACTATTCTTATTCAGAACTAATTGAAAACAAAAGCTGGCACGTAACCAGCTGTTCTAGTACTGCAGGACTTAGGATTCAGCCAAGGGCTCAGTGAGATCTGTGGGAACCTTTCTAGCAATTCTTCAAAGAGCAGAGCAGGCCTTTGCATTGGAGCACTTTTGCGTACCCGAGTAGCCCTAGTTGGACTGAGGGGTTTGAAAGGACAGCTCTGCTTTCTTACTGCTACGTATCACGTTACGTTCTAGTACAAAACTAGTGTTTGAGTGGCCTGGATCCACGCGAGCGCTCCTCTAGCCGGAAGGCTGCTAGACAGGCATACAAGAGCATCGTCTGCCATCTAGTGGACCTTGTCCGGAAAGTTTCAAAATGGCTCATCAAATTTACGGGACAGAGAAGGGACAAGATTTCAGAGTTCCCTGCTTTCCAACAGGAAGAAAACAAAGATTTCTAGCAGCAGAAGATTCCCACCAGAGCTCGGCTAGTCAAAGTAGCACT